>NW_027133787.1:0-1240 GCF_026122565.2 Emydura macquarii macquarii
ATCGGCTGGGGATGGGCAGGAGCTGGGGGCTGGCCTGGCGCTGGGATCGACTGGGGATGGGCTAGAGTTTGGCTGGGCTGGAGATGGGATGGAGCTAGGCTGGAGCTTGGGCTTGAACTGAGGCTGGGGCTGGGCTGGAGATAGGCTCGGCTGGGCCGAACGGGGTCTAGGCTAGGGCTAGGCTGTGCTGGATTGGGACTGGAGCGGGGCTGGAGCTGTGTCTGGGCTGGAGCTAGGCTGGAGTGGGGGCTGGAGCTGGTCTTGGCAGTGGCTGTGTTGGAGTTGAGCTGAGCTGGAGGTTGCTTTGAGCTGGGCTGGAGATGGGATCGGCTGGGGCTGGAGCTTAGTTGGAGATGGGCTTGGCTGCGGTTGGGCTGGGGCTGGGCTAGGTTTAGAGCTGGGTCCGAGCTGGGGCTGGGCTGGGGCTGGGATCGGCTGGGGCTGAGCTGGATCGGGACTGGAGCGGGGCTGGAGCTGTGGCTGGGCTGGAGCTAGGCGGGAGTGGGGGCTGGAGCTGGGCTGGAGCTGGGCTTGGCAGGGGCTGGGTTGGAGCTGAGCTGGGCTGGAGTTTGCTTTGAGCTGGGCTGGAGATGGGATCGGCTGGGGCTGGAGCTTAGTTGGAGCTGGGCTTGGCTGCGCTTGGGCTGGAGCTAGGGCTGGGGCTGGGCTAGGTTTAGAGCTGGGTCCAAGCTGGGGCTGGGCCTGGGCTGGGATCGGCTGGGGCTGGGCTGGAGCCGGGCTTGGGATGGGCTGGAGAAGGGCTAGAGCTGGGCTTGGAGGCATCTGAGCTGGACTGTGGCTGGGATCAGCTGGGGATGATCAGGAGCTGGGCTTTGCTGGAGATGGGATGGAGCTGGGCTGGGCTGGGTTGTGGCTCGCCTGGAGCTTGGCTGGGGCTGGACTGTTGATGGAGCTGGCCTGGAGTTGTGCTGGGCTGTACCTGGACATGGAGGGTGGGCTGGAGCTGGACTGGAGCTGGGCTATAGCTAGGCTTTTCTGGAGTAGGGATGGAGCGGGGATGGAGCTGGGCTGGAGCTGGATGGAGCTGGGCTGAGAGGGGGGCTTGATCTGGGGCTGGGCTGGAGCTCGGCTGGGGCTGCCAGGGGGGCTGTGCTGGATCGGGCTGGAGTTGGGCTGGGCTGGAGATGGGATGGAGCTGAGCTGGAGCTGTGGCTTCAACTGAGGCTGGGGCTGGGCTGGAGATAGGATCGGCTGGGCTGAACTGGATCGGGAGTGGAGC
>NW_027133788.1:0-12639 GCF_026122565.2 Emydura macquarii macquarii
TCCCAG
The DNA here is from genome assembly GCF_026122565.2 of Emydura macquarii macquarii. NCBI lineage: Eukaryota > Metazoa > Chordata > Testudines > Chelidae > Emydura > Emydura macquarii. The sequence continues at coordinate 7 of NW_027133788.1, forward strand.
CTCGGTGTTCAGACCCGCACTAGCTCGGATGGAGCCAGTGTGCTAAAAATAGCCTTGTCGCTGTGGTTGCCCAGATGGGCTGCTGAGCCCCAGTATGTACCCGTCTTTTCAGATGGGATTGTCCTTGGCGTGGCTAACCTGTCCTGCCATCCGTGCAGCCGTGGCTCCCACTGCTGTTTGTAGTGCATGAGCTTGATCACAGCTGGCACAGATAATGTTGGCCAAAATCTTGTTTTTGAAATACATGAAAGAACAGAGCCACAAACACCCCCTTCCCCCCCCCCCCCCACCAAGAGGCACTTCAGTCTGAATCAAAAGCTAAAACCTCAAACTGACTCTTACTGCTCTACCCTTTCAAATGTTAATTCAAGTCTGTCTGCACTTTGTATAATGTTAAGATTGTTTGTAAATGTCTGTACCATGTCCACTGGCCAGTTTATCTGTTAATTTTACCTGCTTCCAATATATTTGTAAAAATCCTATTCTAAGTACAAAAGTCACTGTGCAATGTAATGTATCTATCTAATTGTGACAGACACTGGCAAAAATGAAATAAGGTTTGCTCTAAACAGCTAGGAGTTGGCCCTGAGTGATTGCAGTGTGAATGGCCGAGCAATTGAGTTGGGTGTAGACAAAAAGGGTGATTGAACAATTGGTCTGAGTAAGGGAGATCGAAACAGACATGAAGAAAACACCAGCCTCACCTAAAATGCTTGAGGGAAGAAGAAAGAAGCAAAGATGATCAAACGGCTGAAGAGGAGCCGCCCTGATAACTTTGGAGCCAGCACATTTCAAAGGACAAAATCTGATCAGGCTTGCAACAATGTGGGTGATTGAGAATCACACCAAGAATGCAGTTGCAGCATGACAATGCAAGACCCACAGACTGACATGGGGTCCTTTCCCTATAAAATGGGACAAGAAGATGAAGGCTGGAGGTTCGGGTCTACAACATCACGTCAGCCAAGAGTACCGATGCGCATCGGCAGAACCTTGCTCCTCATGCTCTAGTCACCTGGCCAGTGACTATCATGAGCCCCAAGAAGCTGGTAACTATGACATCTGGAAGATCCCTATGTCTGTTTGTCTCTATCTGTGTGTGCCTGTCAGTATGTGTGAATGTGAATGAAAGCCTCAATTGAAACATGTGTCTCTGTAATTTGTAGTATTGATATAATGTTAATACTGTTTTCCTAGTGTTTGCATTATTATTAATGCTATTTCACTAAGTAGAGCACAATATTAATGTTATTACAGTGTTGATACTTTTCTTTTCTTTGATACTATCTACAGAAGTTTCTGTGTTCACAATAAATGTGGCTTGTTGACTTATCCCCTAATAAGATCCTGTAATATTTGTTATTTGGGTAACAGTACGGCTATCTGAGTTGGAAATTACACCTGCAACTCCTGCGTCTGTGCGGGGCCCTGATCTCAGCTGGGGGAGGATTTAAAATTTTGACTTTTTTATTCAATTCAGAATAAAAACAAACAAATTTTGAAATGTCAGGGTGGAAATTCCGTTTTCCTATCGGCAGAGATGGAAACTTCCTTTCTTTTAAAATGAAAGATGAGACGCTCACCTAATCACATGACTCCGGGAGCCAGCGCTGCATAGCCTCTGTTGTATTAATTTGGACCCTTAAAATTAATACAACACCCTCCCCTCTCCACATTTCAGGAAAGATGTGGGGAAATGGGAGAAAGTCCAGAGCAGAGCAACAGAAATGATGAAAGGTCTAGGACCTCTGAGGAAAGATGGATCAAATTGGGTTCGTTTAGTCTGGAGAAGAGACGGCTGAGGGGGGACATGATAACAGTTTTCAAGGACATAAAAAGTTGTTACAAGGAGGCAGGAGAAAAATTGTTCTCCTTAACCTCTGAGGCTAGGACAAGAAGCAATGGGCTTAAATTGCAGCAAGGGAGCTGTAGGTTGGACATTAGGAAAAACTTCCTACCTGTCAGGGTGGTTAAGCACTGGAACAAATTGCCTAGGGAGGTTGTGGTGTCTCCATTAGTGGAGGTTTTAAAGAGCAGGTTGGATACACACCTGTCAGGGATGGGCTAGTTATTAACTAGTCCAGTCTTGAGTGCAGGGGATGGGGCTAGTTGACCTACTGAGATCCCTTCCAAGCCCACACTTCTGTGATTCTGCCACTGGCTCCCTGTGTGACCTGGGTAAGTCACTGCATCTCTCTGGGCTTCCGACTCTTCAATGGGGATAATGACCCTTCCTTTGGCTGTCTTGACTGGTCAGACTGTGCAATCAGGGACTGTGTGTGTGTGTGTGTGTGTGTGTGTGTGTGTGTGTGTAACACCAGACACAATGGGAATCCTGATCTCAGGTGAAGCTGCTAGGTGCTACTGATGATTGTGTCTCAGAGGCACAGCTTTTCCCAGGATGCCCCAGTTGTCCTGGGTTGAAGGAGTGATTTGTGGTACACCTGTGGAAGGTGTCACATACCCAGTGCTGCCAGTCCCAGAGCATTTAAAAATTAGGAATCAGGGCCCGTAAAATCACAAGCTCTTTAAATAACAAAACAGCTTTATTTTTTTATTTACCTTCTGGTTTCTGACCCTTTGGGTCACACTCAGGTCAGGTTTTCAAGTTTTTCTCTACAAGGAAAGGAACTAGAATCTTACACATTTTAAAAAAATAAAGCTGGAATTCTCACCTGATCCCAAGACTCCAAGAGCTGGGGCTTTCAGAAACACAGCACATATTGGGAGAAAGTTCCCTCTTCCTCTCATGTGCGGTGCTGATTCCGACCTCTCCTAGCCCACTCTCCACCCAGCTGCTCCAGAACTTGTGTACCATGAGCTAGGCCCGGGGATAGAGGGACAGTGCTGTCTGCCTTACACCCCTGCAGGGCTGCGTTAGACAGGGGCGCTCTCCAGCCATGTATGTGTGAGGCAGACAGTACCCAGGGAAGGGATACAATGTTAATTCTAAGTGATTCTTTAAACAGACGAGATCACTGTGCAGTTGAGTGATATCTATCCCAAAGGATTGTTGTTATTTGTCAGAACTTTCTCAGTCATCGGCTTTCTGATTCCCAGTAGAGATACAACACGAGTCTGGTTTCCTGATGTGTCCCACACATGTGTTTGCTATTTTCATATGGGTAGTTTCTGGTTATTTCTTCATCAATTTTGCTGTCTCAGTTTCACTTCTTGCTTTCTGCACCTCTTTCTGGGTTGTGCTCTTAAATCAGTGGAAAATTGAAATGCCACGGGTGCAGAAAACCTGCTCGGGGAGGGCAGAGAGGAAGGAAGCAGGAGATGGGAAGGAACCTGCAGACCCAGAGAGGATCAAAGGCGGGTTCCTTTAAGGAGGGGACAGAGCAGGACATGTCTGGGCCACGAAGACCCAGGACAAGGCTCACACAAACATGCCCCATGCAGGAAGCAGAGGATGCTGCGGGATTCCTCCGAGGGGGGCCAGGTGCCCAGTTTTCAACCAGAAAGTCCGATCGAAAAGGGGACCTGGCAGTGTCTGGTCAGATCTATTGCCCGGACACCCCAAGTCCGGTTACTGTGGGTGGTGGGAGGCACCGGATCATCACCTGCACCAGCCCCTCCTCAGCCGGGGCCGCCTCCTCCCTGCATCAGGTGCTGCAGCTCCCAGCCCCGGCTCTGCAGGTGAGTCTCCCAGGACCTGGGCAGAGGCGGGGGAAGAAGAGGAGAGCAGCACGTGATGGGGGGAGAGGGGAAGAGGAGCGAATGGGGGGTGGGGGTTAGGGGAAAGAGGTGGGGCAGGGACAGGGCCTTGGGGGCAGGAACATGGCAGGCCCTTGAGGAAGAGGCTGAGTGGGGAGGAGGTTTTAAATATTACAAAGCTGGCAGCTCTGATTGTCCTCCCTTGAAAGTGACGATCTCTCCCAGCAGGCTCAGGCTCAGGATTGGGCCATTTTCAGCAAGAAACACAAGGGAGATATTCCACTGCTGTGAGACAGACACACTGGTACGGAAATGTCACCAACTGCACATGTGAGATCTCACCACAACTTCCTCTGCTGCTCTGAAACGGGCCCTTCTATGTAACCGACCCACCGCACAATACACAGTAATCCTCTCCATCGGGGCCGCACTGGAAACCACATGCTCAGGCAGCACATCCTGCCCTGCAAATAAGTTTGTTCCCCTTGCAGCTCTGTCTGACCTCACACCACACAGCCCTGCTTCTCCCGCATTGAGTCCAGTGTCTGCAACACACCCCACCTCGTCCCCACTTCAGATGCCCCCCTCCAGCCCTTGCCTCCCCCCCCACCCGCTGTGCTAGGATCTAGCCAACTTCTCCAGAAGAAGACGGCAAAATCCCACATGACTTTGGCCCCCACTTGAACCCCTGGAGGTCGCTCAGCTACTTGTTATTACGAGTGTTCCAGGAGCACCTGCCGGCCCCAGGGTGCTGGGAGCTGCACGGACACACAGTGAGAGACAGGCCTGGCCCTGAAGAGCTAATAGTCTGGATAGAAAAAGGATGGGAGGGGAAACTGAGGCACACAGAGGGAAAGTGACTTGCCCAAGGTTACCCAGCAGGTCAGTGGCAGAAGTGGGACTAGAACCCAGGACTCCCCAGCCCCAGCGCAGTGCCCTAGCCATTAGGTGGGGTTATCTCCCCTCCTTCATCATAGACCTCGAGCTCCCCAACCACTCTCCCTGCCTCCTCCAATCACTCACACCCTTTCTCCCCCTCCCGGATCCCTCCGCACGCCCTCTGTGCACAGACATGTCCTGCTCTGTCCCCTCCTTACAGGAACCGGCCTTTGATCCTCTCTGGTCTGCAGGTTCCTTCCCATCTCCTGCCTCCTTCCTCTCTGCCCTCCCCGAGCAGGTTTTCTGCACCCACTGCATCGACTCGCCCACCTCACCCCCCACCCCCTGCCGGCCCCTCCCCAATGCAGTGTCCACCCTCTGCACCCCACAACCAGCCCTCACAGAGCCAGAGTCCTGCTGGACACGGCAGGGGGTGGGTGCTGTGCTGGCCCCCTGGCTCTCTGCCCCAGCTCTGGTGCAGCCTAGAGTAGCCGGGGAAGGGAGGGTTGCTCTAACCTGCCCCAGCTGGTGATGGTCCTCTGTGGGGGGAGGGGCAGATCTCTCCCCACATCATCCTCTGCCGGGGCTGCAGGGAGGGAGGCGAAGGGCAGGCTCTGAGCCCGAGGGGACTCCACAGGGCTGGGGACAGCTCCAGGGACGGTCGCTGTGCACAGCATGGGTGGCATGCGGGGTGTGGATCAGGGCCGAGAACCAGCTCCAGGGTCCTTGAAGTCCCTTCCTGGGATGAGCCCCCTTCCTCCAGCCCCCAGTGCTGCTGCTCGCTCCCTCCTCTTCCTCCTCCGCCCCCCTCCCTGCTCCTTCCTCTCTCCAGCCTCCCCTGCCCTCTCTAGCAGCTCCCCCAGCATCGCACGGGATGGCTTCTCCTGCCTGCTGGGGTCCCTCCTCTGCTCCCTCTGCACCCATCCCTGGCTGCCCTCAGCCACTCACTGAGGGACTCACGGGGGACAAACCATCACCACTGACAGCTCTCGGCTTTACCCCCCACCCCAAATCCAGCTGGGGGCCTGCGTCTGCCCCAGGAGAGGGCTAACCCCAGCTGGCGTGAATCTGCCCTAGCTCCGCTAATCAATGGTACTAGATCCCGGCTGGTGTGAATTCACTGTGAATTGTAAGCATGCGGATGTTGAATAACTACAGCTGGGCTCTTCAAAAGGTGGGGGAAGAGCACAACTCCCATTGGCTGCCCGTGGGAATCGGGCACTTCACTCCCATCGGCACCTTTGGGAAACCCAGCCTAGCACATGCTGACGTGGAACATTTTCCCGGCCCAGTGTAGAACATGCTCTGCGTGCAGCAGCCACGAACAGCCCCTGGAACGAGCGTCCAGCGCGATGGACAATGTTCGGAGCGAAGGGCTCGGTGGGATGAGGGCAGATGGAAAGTGAATGACCCATTAGTGGTGTCTGATCGATTCATTCAGATACTGAGACAAGGGAACATAATCCTACACCCTGAGAAATAATGTTGTATGGGTGAGTCAGAAGTTGGCTGTAGCAACAAGCTTCCCACCCCCCCCCCCCCAAAGTATTTTTATCTTTGTACTTGTCTTCCAGTAGCTGAAAAATGTAACTACAAAAGTGTTATCACAAAAGTGTGCTGGTTTTTCACTTTCAAAATATCGTCTCCTTGGTGCTGGGATACAGCAGATGCTTTAGCAACAGCGATAGTTAAGGCCGCCTCTGGCTCCAGTCCAAATCCACTTCATTCTAACTCTGAATCTTTCTGCCTTGCCCTAAAATCTCCTGAAACTGCTCTGTGCTCGTCCAGTTTGGGCGGAAAGCTGTTCTGTCTTTTAGACGAAGGATGCGGGGGAGGGAGGCAGAGAGACGGCTAAAATGGCAGGTTACAATGAAAATAAATGTGGTTATGGAGTGATTCAGTCCCCTGGCTGTTAACAGAAGAGAAATTTTAACGAGGTAGGGAGAAGGAAAGAAACTGGAGGTTAAGAGCTAGCAAGAGACAGGAAGATCTACACAGGAAAAACCACTGAAGCAGTGAGGGTATGTATTTACTGTGACACCCATTATAACCTCACAAAATGAGGTGTTATAAAAGAAACCGACACCCCATCTCTATTATGAGACACACTTGGGTTCTCGTTGCTCTCAGACTTCAGTGACACACGCTGCAACATAACCACATCAACACACGCGGTGCATCAAGACGCAGCCAAAGCTAAAACAGGGCTGTGCAAACTCCCACCAGCAGCCACCAGCTGCCCAGGGCCACTGTTAACTCACAGACTGGGATCTGCTGTTAGTGTGCTCAGGAATTGACATGACTCTCGTTGGATAATGACAGAAAGGCTTTAATTACTATACTTATAAACATATCCAATGAGCCCCCAAACCAAAAGTCCAGTATATTTTAGCTGCAAAAGCAATTATCTCCCCAATGCAGGCAAGAGGCAGTGATGGTTTCTTAGCAGCTTCCCCCGAGAGCCTGGATCCATGGTCTCAGAAGACAGCAGGGCAAGATGTAGTTCTTCTCAGTTTCTTGTCCAGAGTGATTCCTCTTCTCTTGAAGCTTGCCTGCTTGCTTATTTCCATTGCTTCTCTTTTATATTCTTCAATCCAATGTTTTTCAAAGCATTTTGCTAATTTACATGAGTAAACACAGGAATTCCAGAAAACAATACAAGAGGGAGAGACCCATGTGCTTTAATTAGTGACAAGGTGCTAGCCACCTAGATTTGTTCTTTAGCTTCAGTGTTCCACCCTTCAAACAAAGGGGTATTGGGGTTGTTGTGATTAAACTGAGCAACATCTGGGATGGTATCCAGCCATTAGCTTTGATCACAAGGTATTTTGAGAGGTCTGGAGCCATGGAGGTCTAGCACGCCCTGCATTTAACACATTTCTGTTTACTGCATAAATGAGTTACTCCCAGAGGATAAGCTCATTAGGGAAAATGGTCCAGACAGAGAGGCAATTAATAAACAGTTATCTTAATGAAATACCAGACATACTTTGAGAACAGAAAGACAGCATGGGTGTGTTGCAATGAGAAACAATCACCCCTTTTCAAAAGGGACTCCAGTCACCATTTCACATATTCTGCAATGTGCACTTATTAATTTGGTAGCTTAATTTTATAAGTAGGCCCAGCCTAGCTGAAATTTCACGGTCTACAGCCACGGGCCACTGAACTCGCTGGAGGTGCAGCCGTGAGCTGAGCTACATCTGCATGCAGGGGACAGAGCTCCTGCTACGCCCTGCCCCAGCCCGTGGAGCTAGCAGTGACCCGCAGGCCGGCCGGCGCCGCTCTCCCTGCAGCAGGAGCACAGTTATCAGAGGCCCAACCCGGCTCTACCAAAGAACTGCTGTGCGTCTGCAGAGCGTCAGTTCAGCTGGGGACAGGCCCCGGCTGCACAAACCTACGAGTGGGAGGAAATCCTGCTTTATAGTGCATGGAAACCTGCCCTGCTCCGGGAAAAGACCAAATCCACCGTCCTTTGTATTATAGTAGGACCTACAGGAGATCAGGTCCCTGTTGTGCCAGGCGCTGCCCAGACACAGCGAGAGACAGTCCCCAAACTAAATATTTTCCACAGTTACCCTTTTCTCAGAAATACAGACAACTGCCAAAGGCTTTAGTGAGAGGGTCTTAACCGAACAGATAACGAACAAGAGCAGCTGGTTCAGAAGCTAACACAGTGTAGCCAGCTTCCCAGTATTAACACTGCATGACACAGAGTTTCCCCTGCCTCAAAGGAAGCACATGGGGTCTGGCTCTTTGTCACACTGTCCCTGTGCTTGGGAATCAATAAGCTGCATTTGATCAACAGGTTCAACAAATGAAGAGGCTCCCTCTGGGCTCCCCATATTCTGGGGCTCTGCAGGGCCCTGTCCAGTCCTCAGTGTAAGTTAGAGCAGCCTCAGAGCTGCTCTAATTCTCATGCTGCTCCCTATGGGCCCTAGGCAGCATGGGCTAGCCATAGGGCAGTGTGCTCTGCCTGCACCTCAAACACCTCCTGTGCTGGGGGCCTGGGAGCAGAGTAGTGGCAGGGTCCTGACACCAGCTCCCCACCAGCCTCGGAGGGTCCTTGCATGGGGAGTTTCAGGGGGCCATTTGCATCCATCTGCAGGTGCCTTCCCACTTCCAGGGCAGCACAAAGGGCCTGGGTGTGATGGAGAATCAGGCCTGAGTGACACATGCACAGAGGCCGAAAGGAGATTGGGAGCATCTCTGTCTCTCTTGGCACAGGTGTAAGTGGTTCCACATGGTGCAGGGCATACTCAGACCCCATGTGTCAGCATGAACAACCCAGTTGCCATTGCAGGGAGAGGGGGACTGATAACGGCTCGGTGGTAACCAGAAACTAAGGTTTCCACAGGTTCTTAGAGTGCATCCAAACACCCTGGGCTGGAGAAAAGTCTCACACTCCTAACACAGTGGGTGCAGTTCTGCACAGATCCAAGGTAAAGGACACACGGAGGATGACTGGTCTTGTGATGGAGCTAACGGGCTGGGATTCAGGAGATCAAGGGGGAGTTCATGGCTGTGCCTCTGATTCCGTGGATGACCTGGGGTACAACTCTGTGCCTCAGTTTTCCCAGCTGTAAAATGGGAATAAAGATTTTTCCTTCGTCTGTTTTCTCTATGCCAGCTAAGCTCTTTAGGACAGTGTCTGTGTCTGTCTCAGCCAAGGTCTCTAGGTTCTATTGTAATACACATAATAATACTCTAGGTTATGCCATGAGACCCAATGCTCATGGGGGAATCACTGGAGTGGAGTTCTACACCCCTGGCATCCCCCCTGCATCAGAGGTGGAAGGAGTAGGCTGTTGTCCTCGTGACTCAGCTCCTCCAGCTTTACACCCCTGGGGAAATTCTCTGCAGGCCATTTCCAGCCAGAATCCGGATCCTTTGTGCTACCTGAGTGGAGCAACGGGGACGGACGGATCCTAACGGAGAAGCCAGCTCCACATCTCCATACCCGTGGATGTCCCCCATGTGCTGAGAAAGTTCAGCTGAGGAGGAGACAGCCCGGTGGCCACACAGCTTCTGGTCTGAGCAATTAGAGAGCTCAGGGCAGTACCCCGTGATGAGGAGACCTGAATTGTTACATGTAGCTGAGATCGGGGATATCTGCTCTACGAGCTTCTGGACCCGCTATCAAGAAGGCTCTACCACCGCACGTGTGCCAGTTAGCGCTAGTGACCTTCTGGGATAGATGTGGCTGGTTGCTCAGCACAGGACGTGTCAACAGACTAGATCCTGGTAAGAAGACTGGAGCTGGTAGAAATGTTTTGAAATTTTACTGAACGTTTTTTGATGAAACTTTGATGGGGGAAAAAAAGGGACAATGATTTTTAGGACATTTCTGACACGTTTTTCAACCCGGTCTGATGTAGAATCGTAGAAGATTAGGGTTGTAAGACACCTCAGGAGGTCATCAAGTCCAACCCCCGGCTCAAAGCAGGACCAATCCCAACTAAATCATAAACCTTACAAAGGAATTTTGGTTTACAGTATAAACCTTATAAAGAACGGGAGATAGAACAAATGTCAGGACATTGGCACTGAGCTATTGTACAACATTCAGGGGCTTTCACAGCTCACTAACTCATAACAGAAACCTGTTTTGTATCTAATATTTATCAAACTGAGAATGGAAAACACCTGAAATATATCTCTGCTCCCAGGATTGCTATGAGATAAGACAGTAACTGAAGTCGGCTTAACGACACGTTGTAATTTCACATTGTAAATAGTGGGCAAAGTGACCAATTTGAAGACATCAAGAGGAATGACCTTCTATACCACGGGAAATTTTCTGACTCAAGACAGTCTCCGTTCGGGATAGTTTAGGGATCTGAGTCTCTGTTGCAGAGTTGAAGATGGGACAAGTTCTAAGAAATCTCCATTGAGTTATTGAAATCAGTGAATTTCACACCCGGGTCTTTAATACATGCCGTTAATGTATTCCCAGGCTCAAAAAGTTGCCACTCTTGAACAGATGGGATGCCTTAGCAATATTATATTTATTTTTTGGAATCTCCTGGCGGGACAGATTCACCAACAGTGAGGTGCTCAAGTCGGCCAGCTTACCCAGCATGCAAACACTCCTTAAACAGAGACGCCTCCTCTGGCTTGGGATGCGTGTCCAATGAAGGAGGGGTGCATCCCACAGGACATCCTCTACGGCGAACTGGCATCTGGGAAAAGTTCTAAAGGGCGCCCAGAATTGCATTTCAAGGATGTGTGCAAGCGAGACCTCAAAGAAAGGGACATGGACACGGGTAACTGGGAAGATCACACTCAGGACCACGGCCTTTGGAAAGAAGAGCTGAATGCAGGTCTCCAAAGCTGCGAGAGGAAGCAGTCCCGCTTAGCAGAGGAGAAAGAGCTCACAGAAGGCAGAGCCCAAGGGGATGAGACACCACCTTTACACATGACAAGTGCGGCAGAGATCGTCACTCGAGTGAGTCTCTTCAGTCACAGCTGCCATAAAACCAACCGAGTGAATTATCTCCCTCTCAGAGGCGCATACCCGGGGTCTCTGAAGGCTGGAGGAGGCCAGCGGTTACATATATTACGACTGTTGTCCCTTTGGTCTGAGCAGTTGGCCGGGATTCAGGGCCTTGCGGGTTTTCTGCATTAGGAAGAGAAATCAGTGACATGAGTCAGATCTATTCTTGGTGCGGTCTTGTGTATTTCACAAGAATGTCCACGAGTCCTGTTCCCTTGAACACAACAGAAACAAACAACAGCAGACCTGGCACTTGCTCAGGAGTCCCTATGTCTGCCCCTCCAGTGAGCTCTGAGCCCCCAAGAGCCGTGTCTCTCTGCTCCCTTTCATACCCGGCTGCAAACCAACCTCCTAGCTCCTGCATTTGCAGTCAGGGAAACCCCACAGCCCACATGGCTTAGCTCCGCCCTGCCACGCGCCTGGGATGGTCCCGCCATTGTTTCCAGCTGTCTTTACTACAGAACAGGGGGTTAGCTGCTCTTTCCCACCATAGCGGCATATTTGTGCGTGTGTAGCACAATGGGGCCCAACTTTGAGGCTTTAAAATGCTTTCTTTGGTATTCAGGATCCTGATTTCCCTGTGAAAGGATTTAAAGAATAATCGGGAACCATCCAGGCAGCCGTATTCACAAACTAAAGAAGGGAAATGTCCTAGCTGGCTGACCAGTGGTCTCTCCATTCATTAGCCCCATGGGGCAGTTAAATGCAACTTGTTCTGTATAAACCGAGACAGGTCAGGGTTGAACCGAAGGTCTGGGGTGTGAAGGCATCTGCGATTGCCACATGGAAGGATTGCTTCATGGGTCGCTGCCCAGTCACACTGGCAGGGGAAGCTCCTTAGCTGAAGAGGTGGTTGCGTTAGGTCTGAGTTCAGACATTTCAGAACTCTGGAGTCACAGCAGAGCAGAGCTGGTCAACATTTTTCATTTTAAGACAGATGTTCCCACCGGAAAATTTCCCTTTCGACAAGATTTTTGGGGGTTTTCATCAGAAACTAAAAACATTTCCATTTTAGCAGCCAAACTGAACATTTTTTTTTTAGTTATAAAGCAACGGAAGAATTTCTGTCAATCGGGTGAAAACTTTCACCAAAGCAAACATTTGGAGCTAAAACATTTCATCCCGCCACAGTAGCCGGTCTTCCCAGAGATGTCGTGAGCAGAAATACATTCATGATTGTGGGATGGTCAAACACTATGGTGATGAGACCATGTAAAGACATAGCTCGGGGACATCCCTGACTGTTCATTGGGGACCTGAAAGAATTCATTTATTAATGAGCTGCTCTGGGATCTGCATAAACAAAAAATGTTCCATTCCAAGAAATGAACTCAAAGAGTTCTTAGTTCTTCCATTGCCAGAGATAAGCGGGATGTGTTCTCACATTAATGTGTCCTCTCCACCTGGTCGAAGGCAATCAGCCAAATTCACCCTGGCCTGCCCCTTGCACAGTCCTTGATACTAGTGCAAGGTGAGTATCCCGCATTGTGATTTGGAAGCATTTTGGACAGGTGTAAAGGATCACAGAAGGTGTCTGACGATGGGGAATCAGGCCCTGCCCACTCACACAGGGATAAGACTGCAGCCCGGCTGGCTCT
>NW_027133789.1:0-1248 GCF_026122565.2 Emydura macquarii macquarii
GAAGTATTTGAAGTGATTAGAAGTCAAGTTATAAGAAGTCAGATTAGGTGAAGAGCAACACAAGGGTTTCATTAATCAAAGGTCTTTTACAAACTCATTTTGCCCCATGCAATATATAATTCCAGCCCGGGGGATATTGAAAAGTTGAGGACTCAGAAGATGTCGCTTTCACTTATTACCTCCTCTGCAGAGTGCAGGTCAAAATCTGAAAATCTACAATCCTTTCTCCTGCACAAGACAGCCCCATGTCAGGATCCTTCTAACAGAGTCTACAGTCCTGCCCATCCTTTGATCTTTGGTCCCCGAGCCTGGCTACCCCAGACTCCCCTCAATCTTTGCTGCCTGAACCCTCCTTTCTAAACGTTAAAATCCCCGTTGGGGAGGGAGAGGAGAAAAATAGGCATTAGTCCCTGTGTCCCTCCTATTTCCCATCAGTGTTTGATCATGGCCACTTCCTTTGCCCCAGGGCACGTTTTCTGCAGCTCAGTGTTTTTCAGTGCAAAGAACTGGGAAATAATCCCAGGAGTGGCAGCATTGTTCTAATCCCTCAATACCAAGCCACCTTCAGAACAACCCCATTCTCCATGTTAGAAGCAGTGCTCTGAGCTGGGGTGGGTGGGTTTTCAGGGGCTATTGACATTACTCCATTTCTTCCCCCATGCTCCGGGGGTGCCCCCTGCCATCTCCTATTGCCAGGAGCTCTGTGCAACTCCCTCCCTGCCCCCCCGGTTCCACCTCCACTCCATTATCAGGGGCTTTTCCCATTTTCAGTGCCTGGGCCTAGCAGAAGCCTTGTGATCTGGGGGAGATCAGAAAACTTGGAGTGGGAGATAGGGAGACCCCTGCACCCGCTGCCCTCTGATTAGCAGGGCCACAAGCACCTGGACAATTCTCTGTGGATCAAAGCCCTGGTTGACAGCTCCAGTTATACACTTCCAGTGTAACAACTACTCCCCCAGTCAACCTCCCAAGAGTGGTTCAAGAAGGACACATTTCTTGGGACTTTTCGCTAATTCTGGAGACCAAAACCACCGAGTCTGCAGGAAACTTGCCATAGGTTGAAGGAAACTGGCCAGGTTCAACCCTGACTGGAAATGGGGGGCAGGTTAGGACATGCTGGAGACATTTTTTTAAACAAATCTGTTTGTGAGAGAAGTGGGCTGAGGCTACACAGTCACATGTTATTAGGATGCCTCTGGATCATTCTCAGGTCCCCTTTTGTGAAGAGAAGGGGCATCCCAGGGGTGT
>NW_027133790.1:0-1242 GCF_026122565.2 Emydura macquarii macquarii
ACGGAGACACAAACTCTAAATCGGTAAACCCAAACCCGGGGGACCGAGGAAGAAACCCTAACTATGCAAACGCAAACCCGGGGGACCGAGGCCCAAATCTTAACCAAGCAAACCCAAATCCGGGGGACAGCCCCAAACCCTGGAAACCCGACGACCCAAACCGTAACCCTGCAAACCCTGGGGACCAAGACCCAAACCCTAAACCTGCAAACCCAAACCCTGGGACCGAGGCTGAAACCCTAACCCTGCAAACCCTGGGGGCAGAGACACAAACCCTAAACCAAACCCAAAAATCAAACCCGGGGCACAGAGGCCCAAAAACCCTGGGGCAAACCGGGGGACCGAGCCCAAACCCTAACCCTGCAAACCGAAACCCGGGGGACCGAGGCCCAAATCTTAACCAAGCAAACCCAAAACCGGGGGACAGAGCCTCAAACCCAACTATGCAAACGCAAACCCTGGGGAACGATGCCCAAACCCTAAATCTGCAAACCCGGGGGACCGAGGCCAAAACTCCAACCCTGGAAACCCAAACCAGGGGACCGTGGCCCAAACCCTAACCCTGCAAATCCTGGGGCAGGAGATTAAAACCCTAAACCAGCAAACCCAAACCCGGGGGACCGAGGCCCAAACCCTAAACCTACAAACCCAAACCCGGGGGAACGAAGCCCAAACCCTAAACCTCCACACCCAAACCCGGGGGACCGAAGCCCAAACCCTAAACCTGCAAACCCAAAACCGCGGGACCGATCCCAAACTAACCCAAACTCTGCCCAAATGCAAACCCAAACCCGGGGGTCCGAGGCCCAAACTCTAATCATGCAAACCCAAACCCGGGGGACCGAGGCCCAAACCCTAAACCTGCAAACCCAAACCCGGGGGACCGAAGCCCAAACCCACACCCTGCAAACCCAAACCCGCGGGACTGAAGCCCAAACACTAACCGTGCAAACCCAAGCCCTGGGGACCGAGGCCCAAACCCTAAACCTACAAACCCAAACCCTGGGGACCGAGGCCCAAACCCTAAACCTGCAAACCCAAACCCTGGGGACCGAGACCCAAACCCTAACCCTGCAAACCCTGGGAACGGAGACCCAAACTCTAAACCTGAAAACCCAAAACCGGGGGACCGAGGCTCAAACAATAACTAGGCAAACGCAAACCCTGGGTACCGAGGCCCAAACCCTAAACCTGCAAACCCGGGGGACCGAGGCCCAAACACTAACCATGCAAACCCAAACC
>NW_027133791.1:0-1247 GCF_026122565.2 Emydura macquarii macquarii
GCTTTTGTAATACTAATTTCTACAAAAGCTACATTTATCTCTTCTCTTTTTCTTCAAATCACTTACTTTTGCACACAAGTTACCATATTTTAGCTCCATTTTATTATTCTTTGCTGCCAGAGCTTTCACTGGCAACATGGTTTTGTAATTTTAAACCCTCCATTCTCTTATTCAGAGTGCTATCTTTATCAGCCCCTGTTTTTACTTCGCTGATTCTTATGCATTTTATTTATTTCTTAAAATGGTGCATTTTGCTTTTAAAACCGGAGCCACCAAATACAATCTATGAAACACAGCTACCTTGATCTGTTCATTATCAAAAAAACAAACAAACACTTTTTAACTTCAAAGTGTATCCAAAGTTCCCTCCATTAAAATTTTGGAAAAACAAAAGTGCAAAAGCTTTTGGTTCACTGACAGAAGCAGAAGTCCAGAGTCAAGGAGCAGGCAATACTATGGGTTTATCGGGGTAATCAGGAAAGAATCCCAGTTCTTCACACCAGTAATTTTTCTTCTTCCCACCTTACTTCCTGTTTGACCTCAGTTTTTAAAGTGTAAGTTAACCACTCATTTTTTAAAAATATTACAAGATAATTCTTTAACCAGTCCTAACAGATTGTAACAGAATTCTCTCTAACGCACCACCACTGATTACAGTTAGTTATAGGACAGACAGAAACCATCAAAGAATCAGACAGAAATAATCAGAACAGTGGGTGCCACAATGGCCAAACAATATGAAGTGTAGATTCTACAAGCACAGCTGTTGACAAGTGGTTAAAAACAAGACAGAATGCTATCAAAGAAAGCTTTTTTAAGCATTCTTGGGTCTTTTCTTTATCTGGATGCATTAGACTGTATCACCTTCTAAACAGCCTGGTATTAGCTTGTTTTAGTGTCATTGGTTTGTGATGGATCAAAGACCTATCTTGAGAGGGCTTGAATAACCCAGCAGGAGGTAAAAACACACTTGGGGACTTGGAAACCTGGACACCATGGTTTCAGCATAATGTTGAAGTGGCCTCAATCCCTCTCCTTAAGGACTCACCAGGTGAAAAAGGACCTTTCCAGGAAATGGCCATGGAATTTGGGAATCCATCTGTTCCTCTGGACAATTACAGAATTCACTGGGGTGCTGGCACACAAGGCAAATTAAAAAGAAAAGGCCTGACTAGGGGCTCGAACACTGGACCCTCACATGAAGAGCTCAATGTTCTGGCAAATTAACTAATCAGACAGCTGTTAAA
>NW_027133792.1:0-1262 GCF_026122565.2 Emydura macquarii macquarii
GGTTTTGTCTGGGTCCAGGGGTTTGCAGGCTGAGGGGTGGGGTCAGGAGCCTCGGGGTTTGCAGGCTTAGTGGTTGGGTTTGGGTCCCGCGGGGTTGGGTCGCAGGCGTAGGGGTTGGGTCGGGGGTTTGCAGGCTTAGGGGTTGGTCTGGGTCCCCGGGGTTTGCAGGCATAGGGGTTGGGTCGGGGTTTGCAGGCTTAGGGGTTGGGTCTGTGTCCCCGGGTTTGTAGGTTTAGGGTTGGGTCTCTGTCCCTCGGGGTTTGCAGGCTTAGGGGTTGGGTCTGTGTCCCCGGGGTTTGCACGTTTAGGAGTTTGCTCTCGGTCCCCAGTGTTTGCAGGCTTAGGGGTTTTGTCTGGGTCCCCGGGGTATGCAGGCATAGGGGTTGTGTCTGGGTGCCGGGGGTTTGCAGGCGTAGTGGTTGGGTCCGGGTCCTCGAGGTTTGCAAGCTTAGGGGTTGGCTCTGGGACCCCGGGGATTGCAGGTTTAGGGGTTGGGTCTCGATACCCGGGGTTTGCTGGCATAGGGGCTGGGTCTGGGTACCCAGGGTTTTCAGTCGTAGGGGTTAGGTCGGGGTTTGCAGGCTTATGGGTTGGGCCTGGGTACCCGGGGTTTGCAGGCTTAGGGGTTGGGTCAGAGTCCCCTGGGTTTGCAGGCCTAGGAGTTGGGTCAGAGTCCCCTGGGTTTGAAGGCTTAGGTGTTGTGTCTGGGTCCCCAGCGTTTGCAGGCGTAGGGGTTGGGTCTGCGTACCGGGTGTTTGCAGGCGTCGGGGTTGGGTCCGGGTACTCGGGGTTTGCAGGCTTAGTGGTAGGGTCTGGGTCCCCGGGCTTCGAAGGCGTAGGGGTTGTGTCTGGGTCCCCAGCGTTTGCAGGCGTAGGGGTTGGGTCTGCGTACCGGGTGTTTGCAGGCGTCGGGGTTGGGTCCGGGTACTCGGGGTTTGCAGGCTTAGTGGTAGGGTCTGGGTCCCCGGGCTTCGAAGGCGTAGGGGTTGGATCTGGGTTCCCGGGGTTTGCAAGCCTAAGGGTTAGGTCTGCGTCAACGGCATTTGCAGGCGTAGTGGTTGGGTCTGGGTCCCCGGGGTTTGCAGCCGTAGGGGTTGGTTCGGGGTTTGCAGGCTTAGGGGTTGGGTCTGGGTCCCCATGATATGGAGGCTTAGGGGTTTTGACTGGGTCCCCGGGGTTTCCAGGCTTACAGGTTGGGTCAGATTCGCCAGGGTTTGCAGGCTTAGGGGTTGGGTCTGGTTCCCCGGGGTTTGCAGGCGTAG
>NW_027133793.1:0-1235 GCF_026122565.2 Emydura macquarii macquarii
AAGTACTAGAGCTCCCCTGAATAGTATGATAGTATGATAAAGTTAAAAAGGTTCTTGTATTGTTCTTCCTACTTGTTAATAAAGTTAGTTGAAGATCGGCTTTCCTCAAGTGCATACATTTTTGCCACAACTTCTCATTAGCCAAACACAAGGATACCCTCAAAATTAATTCAAATTAGCTTGGAAAAGATTTCTGTCCTTCTGGGGTAAGATCTTGTGAAACACTAAAGTTGGGACTGTTTATTAATCATGCTCTTCAAAGATGATTTAACTTGACCTTTAACTTTGATTTTTGTCTCTGGTCTAGCATCTCGAGCACTTTTAGATTTTGAGCACGGTTATTTACTCCACTGGCCAAGATGTTAGGGTTGTTAGAGCTGAGGAGCTATGATATGTAGAAATGGATCATGGCTTTGTTTGGATTTAGTTATTGGACTTCTTCTGCTTTGCAGGAAAGAGGTGTTTGATGCTGAGATGACACCAGAAACTGATTCTTCTTCTTTTTTTTTTTTTTTTTTTTTTTTTTTTTTTTGGTATGCTGGTTAATATGCATATCAGCCCAGTGCTGAGGCTGCTTTGCTGCTCTTAATTTTTATTTGTACTCAATTACACTTAGGACCACCCAATCAAACTTCAGAGGCCTGTGGTGCGAGACAGTGTACAAACACATAAAGAAGATGGTCCCAGCCCTAGGGAGCTTACAGTCTAGGCATCAGACAGGACAGAGATGGTGGATGAGACAGGCCAATGGGGACGCAAGGGTTTTAGAGGATGACATAATGATAAAACAGAAGTGTGAGCTTGCCACTTGCCTAACCAGTACAAGATGGTTGTAAGCAATGATAGGATCCCTATTTTATGGTGCACGAAATCTTTATCCATTTTTAATGGGCCATCACTATAGTATCGGAGTTCCATGAAAGTGTTTGGGAACTGCTAATGCCTCATTATCACCAGTTTTGTCTATTCCAGGGATTCTTAGCAAGTGATGTGTCTTATTCACCATCAAAGTCCTACCTACCTAATTTACTACCTAATTGCTTTTACTTCCACAAACTTCCTACCTACCTAATTTACTACCTAATTGCTTTTACTTCCACAAACTTCCAAACATCTAACCAACTTTTCCTTCCTTTAGCTTCAAGCTCTTGCTCCTTGTATTAAGACTATGAATAATCCTCCAGTTATTGAGTCTATGAACAGTTTTTTTGGTTTTTTTTCCCCATCCATATTAT
>NW_027133794.1:0-12486 GCF_026122565.2 Emydura macquarii macquarii
GCATCTCCCACGTTCAGAGGTGTGAGGTCATGACCCGTTCTAGACCTGCCCCTGAGCAGCCCTGCTGCAACCTGCCCCACAGCACGGTATGTCGGGGGTGGGGATCAGCACACACAGGAGTGGCCAGAGCTGAGAGAGACTTAACCTGTCTGTCTCCCCACAGCTGCTCCCCCTTCTCACCCTATAGCTGGCAGCATCTCCCAGAGCTGGCGTGAGGGGCAGGACTCACGGGGTAATGCCTTTTAAGGACCTGCCACTGCACAGCTCCTCCACCCCCACCAGTGGGACAGGAGGCATGATCTGTCAGGGTCCTGTACCAGATATGGACTGGCTACAAAGCCTACTTTAGTGAGGCACACACCAGATGCATTCATCAGAAGGTCCTTTAATGCTCTGCCAGGTGTGGCTGAGTTTGGCTTAAACAAGGTATTTGCACACAGAGCCGCTGAGTGGCTGAAGGGCATCATACAGTTTAGCATCCCATTATGTCTCCCCCTTTAAGTTCTACATTCCTACCATTGACAATATTCACACTATCACACTATCTTTGAAGTTCAGTACAGATCAATCCGTCAAGTGTCTCTGAATCGTGCTGGTTTCCTAATTACGTGACCCCAAAGCGTAACAACTTAGCCATCTGGCTGTCTGTTAGTTGCAACAACTGGCTGTGGTCAGTCTGGAATCCGTGAGCCTTCTTCTTCTTCTGCATCCGCCATCTCTAGTTTGCTCTGTTGATTGTTCTTTCTGAGGAACAAACTGCAGACGTTGACGGTTTCTGTTGAACTCTCTCCATTGCCGGTCTCGATCACATATGATCTGGACACAGAATTCTTTTCCTTTACGACAGTTGCAGTTGTCCCTCCTTTTTCGCCTCCAGTTTGACACAAACACAGTCACCAGGTTCTAGACCCAACAGTTCTTTAACTGAACGACAAGTGCTGTAAAAATGCCCAGAAGCTCTTTTAGCCTTTTTATCTGATTGGGTACTCGCTTCATGTCTGGTCACTTTGGAGATAGATTCTATTTCAAAGTTGGAGCAGTAGTTTGGGTTGTCTTCCCATCAGGAGTTGTACTGGACAAGGCGTGTGCACTGGAATAAAAATTTGGCTGCTTCTGGAGCTGGCTTTCCCCCTGGGGCCAGAGGTGGTGGCTGTCTCCTCGCAGGCCTGGGACCAGAGGAGCTATCGTCCCCCATCCCGGCCCTGGAAATGGAGAAGATCACTCTCACCACCCTGGTCTTGGAGGAATCTGTGTCCCCACCAAATGCGGGGGCCCCGTGCCCCTGCTTGTTCCCCCCATGCACACCGCCCTACTGGACTATATCCAGAAGCTGTTATTGCCATTGATTCATAACTCAGAAGGGCAAGGAATGGATCTTCCTGCTGTAGGATTTTCTTGGCTGTCTGTACAGCTCTCTCAGCCTCTCCATTTGTTTGTGGATAAAATGGGCCATTCATAGCATTTAGTTAATACTTGATGTCCTTCATAGATGAGGTTTCGGATTTCTCCTCTTATTTCATTTGGAAGTAAGAAGTTATTGCCTTTAATCAGAGTTCCTTGGACTTGCTTAATTGTGTATGCACCAAAAAGTATTCTCTTAGTGTTCATTAGATGCTTGGGCCAGCTGGTTGAATGAAACTTAGTACTTCTGAAGTTGCATGTCTGTCGAGGTTGCTTTTTGTAGCTGGTGTAGTCTCTTTTCTGACATCGGTCTGTAACCATCCACAGCATCCGCATACGCCTTTATGTCATCTTTGAGCTCATGGATAATGGAGTGCGATGCTGGGCTGGCTCTGTAACAGACTGTCAGCTATTGCAGAACATATTTAGCAACTGGGTTAAATCACTTTTAACCTTATTAATAGGAGCTGTGGCATCTCAGCAGTGTCTTCTCTGTGGATGAGGTTTACAAGCGTTGTGGTCTGTAATCAGTGTAAATGACTCAATCCACACAGATATCTGTAGAAGTTCTCACATGCCCATAGACTTGCAGACACTCCTCTTTGGTCTGTGCATATCATTTTTCTACGTTTGTGAGTGTCTGCGAGAGCAAAATGCAACTGGCTTCCAGCCAGAGCCCTGTTATTGCAACAATAGACCTGCCAGGCCAGAACAGCTTGTATTTTAATGCATTGTGGGTTTGTTTCACCACAACATGAGGACTGCAGCTGTTGAGATAATTTTGGTGTTGAGCTGTTGATGCATCTTCGGTAAAGTCAAAGGTTTTAAAGATATGTTCTGCTTACTTCCCCATAGCATAAATTACAGACAATACCTCTAGATCTCAGTTCCTTTTCGGAGCGTGTTTGCAGTTCAATATCTTGCAAAATACTGCTTTGAGTCTGTGTCTGCAACCTGTGGAGGAAAGTGTGAGAATCATCTGGAGATAGGATCAGCATCAATTTATTCCCCAATGCAGTATCCTGATGCCCTAGCTCCCATCCGCAGTCCCCCCTTCCAGGAGAACAGTCTAGAGGAGTACTTGTCCTGGAATGAAAGTCCCTGCTTGGGATCCCTTTGGTGTGTATTCCAGTGAGTTAGTTCCCCCTTCTCTCCTCTGTGCTGAACATGTGGCAGGGCTCAGAATTATCCCAACTCCTCTGGGGGATTTGCCTGGGGTTCTCATGACCCAGTGCTTCCTCTATTCAGGACATGGCCCCAAGGAGTTCTGAGGTGGGGACACAGCTGCCCAGCTGGGAAACAGAGCTGATTTGTGGAGACCCCATTCTAAGCCTGCACCCTAGGTCATTCACCTGCCCCTCAGCCACATCAAATGTCCCCTTGTGTATTCCAGGCCTGGCCATGTCTGTTTCCATCTGGATCCTCCGCTCCACCCTGGTACTTCTCCTTCTGGTGTCTGCCCCGATCATCACCTTCATCCTGGAGAGACAAAACCATCGCTCAGCCTGAGCCAGTGAGACCGGCGCCCCCAGGATGGAACACAGCCCCGTCCCTTCAGCCTCCTTGTGCCCCCAGCCTTGTCCACCTGTATCCCTGCTCCCCTCATGTCTCAATCCCTCTGAGCAATCCCATCAGGGATTGTCACCTACGCAGGGTCTGGGAGGTGCCTGGCACATTGTGGGCGCTGCCCCAAATAACCAGTAATGAACAAAGACCCAATGGTGTGTGTCTGATAGAGTCCAACAAACAGGTCAAGGTGGTTGAGCCTCTGGGGTCTCAGTAAGAGGTGTTGATGGCCCATGAGAGGTGCGGGGCTGATGGATAAAACGCTCCCTCCCTCTGTGCAGATGGGGCAGCTGCATTTCTCCAACCTGTGTCACATACCAAGCACACTGCAGGAGTGAGGTCTAAGAGGGGCAAAAGCTGGGGTTACCATGGCGATGAATGAGTCTACGGCCTACTCTCTTGCTAAAGCCCAGAGGAACCTGACACCATCCAGAGGTCTTCAAGAAGTGGGGAGTTTGGCCAGGCCTCACACAGCAAACCTCTCGGACAGTCACTGGGCAGGGGCAGAGCTGCATTTGATTAATTAATCGTTCCTTCCTAACTGGAGTGCTTTGCATTTGTCTTTATTGAATTTCATCCTATTTTCTTCAGACCATTTCCCCAGTTTGTCCAGATCATTTTGAATTTTAATCTTATCCTCCAAGCACTTGTGATCCCTCCCAGTTTGGTATCGTCTGCAAACTTTATAAATGTATTCTGTATGCCATTATCTAAATCACTGATGAAGATATTAAACAGAACCAGACACAGAACTGATCCCTGTGGGAACCCACTCGATATGCCCGTCCAACTTGACTGGAAACCACTGGTAACTACTCTCTGGGAATGATTTTCCAACCAGTTATGCACCCACCTTATAGTTGCTCCATCTAGGTTTTATTTCCCTGGTTTCTTTATCAGAAGATCATGCGAGACAACATCAAATGCCTTACTACTGTCAAACTATACCACATCTCCCCCATCCACAAGGCTTGTTACCCTATCAGTGAAAGCTATTAGGTTGGTTTGTCACGATTTGTTCAGGATAAATCCATAGTGATTATTACTTCTCACCTAATGATCAGTCTATAACACACCCACCCAACCCTCTCTGCTCTCGTGGGGCTCAGTTTTCAGAGCACACGCAGCACCACAGAGTCCCCAGATAAATACAGCCCCACTGCATGGGGTTCACCCAGCTGTGGGAGTGTGGATGCCCAGCCCCACTGGGCCCCCAGGGCACAGCATCACTACCACCTGCAACCTCTGGGGAGTGGGAAGAAAAATAGTTTGAAAATGGGTAGGAAAGGCCAAGCGATGGAAAGTGCTAGTGTAAAAGGAAGTGCAAGAGGAACATGTGCTAGTGAACTGGGGAGGCAGGGAATCAGAGTGCGGGGGGGGGGGGGGGGGAGGAGGAGCAAAGCCCCCAGACCGGTCGATCCAGCCCCTGTCAGGGGCCAGTTCATGCCCCGGTCCCAATGCTTCCAGTGAACACTGTCAAATGTGTAGCTGGAAACCAGTCTGACTCACCAGCGTGTTAGCAGTGTTAAATAGGTATTTGACTTGTAACAATGTGGTCAGTGTTTGGTGCATAAGTGCTTATAAGTTGTTGCCTGCATTCAACCTCCACTTATAATATCTGTAAGCCACATGATAAGGTAATACCTAAGTGTTTGTTCTATAACTGCAAAAATGTTTTCCTTTGAAACCCAGAAAATTCAGTCAGGAAAGAAGCCTCTGCGTGTGAAATACTGGTTTTCAGCCATGAGGAGGGATTATCTATGGCTATCAGGAAGATCCTATTGAATCCAAATGGGACATTGGCCAACAAAGAAGATGGACTTTGTTGATTGTGCCTGGCACACCTGTGAAGTGGGGGATGTGCAGAAACACTCATCCTGTCAGTTTGGATTCTAGGGAAATGGGGATAAAAATCCCTGACCAGAAGGAATTGGGATCTTTTCATGCTGTTTGGATTAGACTCTAAGTGGCAAAGATTCCTAAATATAAACAAGAGATCACCAGGATGAATCTGAGTTAGTTTAATGACATACAGAGCTGGCAGATTTCAGCAGCTCAATCACCATCTGGACCATAAGACTACGACTCATTTGTGCGTGTATGCTTACCTGTTTTACCCCTTGTAAATAACTTTGTTTTGTTTCAGTTAATAAATCTTAATTAGTTCAGTATTGGATTGGCTACTAGTGCTGTCTCTGGTCTGAGATCTAGGTGCAAATTGACCTGGGAAGTAAGTGACTGATGTTTTGGGACTGGGAGTAACCTGAATATGTTGTGATCTTTGGTGTAAAGTGACCATTTATTACACAGTTAAGCTTGCCTGGGTGCCAAGGTTGGTTGGAATTTCTGTCTGTGACTCCATGATATGGGTGGTAGAGTGCCTGAGGAGTTTACACTTGTTACTGGGTTGGTGAAGTCAAAGTATAGAACTCACAACCAGTTTCGGGTTTGTGCCTTGCTTCCGAATAGTCTGCTCTGTGGTCAATATTTTTTGTCTCTGAGCCACTCCATATATCATGACATTCACACCTTGTTTCCAGTCTGAATTTGTCTAGCTTCCACTTCCAACCATTGGATCATGTTACATCTTTCTCTGACTGACGAAGAGCCCATTATTAAATATTTGTTCCCCACGTAGATAGCTACAGACTGTATGAGTCACCTCAACCTCACTCTATTTTAAGCTAAATAAATTGAACTCTTTGAGTCTGTCACTATAAGGCAGGTTTTGTAATGTTTAATTATTCTTGTATTCTTCTGAACCCTCTTACAATTTATCACCATCCTTCTTGAATTGTGAGCACCAGAACTGGACACAGTATTCCAGCAGCGGTCATACCTGTGCCAAATATAGAGGTAAAATAACATCTCTGCTCCTCAGGATTCCTATGTTTGTGTGTCCCAGAATCGCATTAGCCCTCTTGGCCACAGCACCGCACTGGGAGCTCAGGTCCAGCAGATTATCCTACACAATCCAAAATCTTTTCAGTCACTGCTTCCCAGGGGAGAGCCCTCAGCTCTGTAAGCAAGGCCTACATATTTTGTTCCTAGATGTACATATACACTTAGCCATATTAAAATGTATATTATTTGCTTGCTTCCAGTTTACCAAAAGATCTAAGTTGCTCTGAATCAGTGACCTGTCCTCTTCATTATATATCTGTCCTCTGATTTTTGTGTCCTCTGCAAACTTCATCAGTGATGGTTTTTTGTGTTTATGATTTTATGACATGGGGGATTCTTCAACACTTTTGTAAGTCAAAATGGTTGTGTCTAAAAGACACGTTCACTCAACCCCAAGATATGGGTGGATGCAGGCATCAGTGGGTGAGATTCTCTGTCCTGGATGATGCGGACGGTCAGACTAGTTGAATACTGTGGTCCCTTCTGGCCTTAACATCCCTGGATCAATGGAGCCTGGGCCGTGCAAACACCCCCATCAGGAGGCCAGACTGCAAGGCACATTTTAAAGACGTTTCATAAATAAAATGAGCACAAGTAGATGGAGGAGACAGCCAAAATAGGAGCTGCCTTTACACTAATATAGATAGAGCTGTGGTTACTCACACACACCTGAGGACTGCCCTGTCGGAGTTATATACAGACCCAGAGACCCAGCCACAGGCCTCCCTACCCCAGTCTGTGCTCACTGCATTATCAGACGTGTTTGCAGTGCAGGATCTCTCTCTCCCCACTGACCCTGCACACATGGCCCTGGCTATGCTAGAAGCTCAGAGGAGCGTGACTGAGTGTGCTTTAGCGCCCTGTGTATAGCAGTGCAGAACCAGAGCGATGCTGCTCCTGTGAGGCATAGACCTCTGCTATGTTGTGGACGATCTCTGCATTGCATTCTCAGCATGGCCAGGTGGCTGGGAGAACAGAACCTCCAATCCTGCACCTTGTCTCAGTCAGCACTGATGCCATGGGACCCTGGTACAGAATCACTGAGCCAGACCATCTCCTGGTACGGAGGTGCCACTGTGCGCTGCACCTGCCAGCTCCAAAGTGACCCTAAAGCGGGGTTTCCCAGGGCAGGGTCCTGTGGGGGCACAGTCCTCATGAGAGACACCTGGACTAGCCCCAACCCAGATACTGGTATATGGGTTTGGCCTGGGAAAGGGGCAGAACCAGGGCATTCCCTCTGCTCACCCTCTGCTCAGGAGTGTGGTTTGAATGGGGGGCATGTCCAGAACCTTCCTGAAGTCATCCAATATCTGGCTGCTGTATCACACCAGCCAATGGGAGTGATGTACAGAGACCCCAAGTCCTATAATAGCAACACAGTCCACGTGTTCCATGGGATGCCTGAACACCTGGGATGGGCCAGGTTTTCATTCCCCTCCTCTACATGTCTGGTTGTTTTACAGCCACAGTCTGAGCTGTCTTTGTGAGCTGCCTGCGTGCATGCTGGGCTGAGTGGGATTGACTCTGTGTGACACATGGCCTTGGAGGGGTGCTCAGCGGGTGGGCTGGAGACTGTGCAGTGAACAGCAGTGGATGAATGCTGATGCTACCAGAGCGGAGCTGGATCTTAAATACAAATGCTCAGGGTCTCTTGATCAACCCACCCACATGCTAAGTTCCTGCTCTGGGTCCAATGTGCCTGGGAGGCTGTGGAGACTGGAGCTGTTGTCACAGATGCCACCTCATGCCAACCACACGTCCCTTTTGTCCCTCTGAGTATTTCATTATCCAAGAATTGTCCCCTGGAAAGTGCCTCAATTTGTGATGCTGAACCTCTGGGGACTTCATACTATTGGGGTAGGTCACTGCCCCTGGTGTGAACCAGAGGGTCCTCTTGAGACGTGGGAGCACTGGCATGTCCGGGAGGATACGACTGCTCCCTGTGAGGGATTCCAGCCTTGGCCTGTGTCGAGTTGTCCGTGTGCTGTGAAATGTAAATGGGAAACTAGCGATCAAGCCATCACAGATAGAGACCAGCCTGGGGGTGGGGAGAATGGGGGATAATGTTTCCATTAACATCTCAAGGGGGGAGGGCCCTCTGGCCACACACACATCCGGGCTATTCCCAGACATGCTACAAGAGACCACAGCCCATCCGCTTCCTCTGCTGTTTCCCCTGGGGAGGAGGAACTTGAGGCACAGAGTCTCAAGGGTTCTTTTTGGAGGCCCACATGCTTCTGCAGGGTCCCTGGTTCCGTCACTGGCTCCCGTTCCCCATGATCCTGCTGTGGCTGCTCTGTAAGTTTGGGGAGAGCTCTTTGCTCATGGGTTTCAGAGGCGGGGGGGCGGGAATTGCCTCTGGGATGTGGGAGCAGTGGGAGAGGCACTATGGCTCTGCCTGGGCTGTGGGGACCAGGCTGGGGTAAGAATTATGTTAAAAATATTGGGTAGTTGAAATGGTGGCTCCACATGGGCTATTTCCCCAGAGATCTGGATGGTTATTTCATGTGTGATTGAAAAGCTGGTTATACATTCATGGCCCCTGTTTTCCTATGATGTCTGATACGCTTTTCAATCCTCTTCCAATGTTTGTAATAACCTCCTGCTCTATATGCTGTATAATGCCCTTGTGAAGGTCTCCTAGGCTCACATATATAATATACCCCCAAATCAGCCTAGTGATTGAGACATTCATTTCCCATGGAAAATTCCTGGCAATTTGGGATCCAAATCCCCTAGGCAACTTTGAAAATGAGAGCCTGAAAGTTTACTTAGATTGTAAACCCTTTGGGGTAAGGTATATCTTTTTGTTGTACATTTGTACAGCCCCTAGCACACTGGGGTCTTGGTCTATAACAGGTGCTCCTAAGTGCTACTGTACTATAAAATACTAATAATACATATGAAGAAATGATATTAAAGGATGTTATTGAGGTTTCAAATTCAAAAACTCTGATGTTGGAAATGCCAGAATTAAGGTTTGGCTATTCAGAGCTGACTGACATTTGGGGCCAGGGATTCTAACATTCATTTTGGAGAGCAGATATACGATAATGTGGGTCTTTGTCAGGAAGTAGAAATACTGGAAAATTTTACCAAGGTCCATATTCTGAATTTCTCAGAGAAAATGATCATTTTTTTTAGTCTGATCACTGATGTCAAGGATAGTTTTTTCCATTGACTTCAACTGACTTCTGATCAATCCTTCAAACTCTACTGGAGACTTTATAATCCTCCCCTGCAACTATCCAGATCTTGTCATACTCCTAACAGGGTCTTTCCACCGATATCCACAGTGAGACCTATCACATGTGCACTGATTGTGTCTTTTGTTATCACACATTCTAGGAAGATTAATTAATCAAGTCTGCAGAAAACCAGGTCGTTAGAGAGCATCAAAAGTTGGTGCTTAAATTGCTGATGTTTAAAATGTCACACGTTCCACATGGCCGAACTCCAATGAGGAATCCCAGCTTTGCTAGTTTGGAAGAGAAACACCCTCAAACACTGAGACCACGCTCTTGCTATCACTTGTGCACATACATAACTTTAATTTTGTGAGTAGTCCTTTGAAGGTAATAGGGCTACTCCCATGAGAAAAGGATTAAAGTGCTTAAGTGTGTGCAGGACCAGGAGTAAAGTTATGTGTCATTTACTTAAACTGTAAGATCTCCAGATTTTTATTAGGACTAGGCTTGGAAGGATTAGATTTTTATCAGTAAATGTCGATAAATGCCGATTTCACTGCACACACAGAGAAACCGATGAATAAATATTTCCATCGGTAATAATAGAAATGTATAGCTAGGTTAAATAAGAAAAGTGCTGCTTGAGATCTTATTGAGTTTGATTTAAGGATACTCTGTATATTTTGACCTGTAATGTTGATGTGTTGATGTGTTTTAATGACTCTAAAGTGCTCAGTTTTTCAATCTCAGCATTGATTGTCATTAAATAATTATTGTCTGCCCCCATAATTTCCTGCCACTGTGAAAATTTCAATTGATAAAAATTGAATAAAATGCTTAAAACTTATAATTTTGTGCAACTGTGAAAATTTAACTGGATAAAAAATTGAAAAAATGCTTAAAAACAAACATCTGTTACTATTATCTGTCGAAATTATAAAACTAAATAAAATTGAATTCCTGCCTAATCTAATTATGACTGTGTTCAGACCTGGCACCATGAGCTGTTATCTCCAGGTGCTAGCGCAGTACTAATCACAATTAAAATGATAATAACCATTGTTACAACTGGGCTGTTGTGCAAGCAGAATATGAAATCTCTACAAAAAACCAGATCCTTCAAACTCTAAGCAATGAGCGCTCATTGGTCTAGTTCAGTGACTCAGTGTTTTCAGCATTCAGGTCTGTAGTTGCACATGGCTGTGATCCCATTGTTTGGGATTTTTAGAAATTATTTGGAGAAAGGGAGGCAGCTGGGGTTGTTAACCCCCTGGGCCTGGGATTTGAGAGATCTGGGGTGAAGTTTGGATTCCACACTGAGTTCCTGTGTGACCACTGGATCGCTCTGTGCTCGATCCCTACCTGTAACACAGGGATAATTATGCTTCCCCATCTCACTGGACTCATTCTTTAACGTTTGGTGCTTAGACACTATGGGGATGGGGCAGAGAGAGAAATGTCCAAAACCCTAGTGAATATTCTGCTCTGGCCATGGGGGGAGGAGGGTGGACAGACAGGATGGTCTAACACTACACGTCTCTTACTGCTGCAATCACTGTGTGATCTTGTAAGCCATGGTGTGGTGAGTGTATGGGAGGGGCATCAGGGCCCCGATCCTGCCCTCAGATGTGGGTTTGAAGACCCTTGCTAGTATGGATCTCTCTGCAGGGCAGCGGCTTATGATTTCTTGGATTTCCTGACATATTTGGTTAAATGTTAATGTTAGCATTTCCCCAGTGCTGGCTATTTATTGTTAGGGTTGCCCAGTCTGCTACTCACCATCTCTGCTGTTTGGTGCAGGTGCGGGGGTCACTGGCCAGGACGTCTGCAGCTCCCCAGGTGAGTAGTTGAGCACAAGATGCACAGGAAGGAAAAGAACGGCAGAACAAGGAACAAATTTTCCAGGCCCTTGCAATGGGAGGAGGTGTGAGCGGAGAAACCTTCTGTGTGATCCCTGCCTGAAATCCTGTGAATGAAGCAGTAAATGGAACTCCTCACAGTGGCCGACCATAACATTAACGAAAAGGAACCCATGTTTGGGACGGATTCTCAGATGGTGTGTTTGGTGTAGCTTTGCTGACTCCAATGGAGTGGGGCCAATTTACACCATCTGGGGATTTGCCCAGTGACTCCAGTGGTGCTATGGCTGAGTTACACTGCCTGGGGAATCTGGCCTCATTGACTAATTAAGCTACAGACAATTTACACCACCTTAGGATCACGCCCACTGTCTCCAGTGGAGCAATGCCAGTTTATAGCAGCTGAGGATCTGGCCCAGTGTAGCGGGGATTCACACTCACCCAAAATAAACAGCCTAAATAAGCAAGTCTGACACGTCTTGGTGTATGAATGCGAGCAGGGTGTTGCCTCAAATAGCGTCCAGTTTTGCTGTTTTAAACTCCATAGTTACGTGAATTCCCAAGTGAATAGACTCTTCTCCTTTTCACTAGTCAATGTATTTCTCATCTCAGTCATCACTAACCCTCGGCTCCTGTCATGCCCCTCTCAGACATACGTGACCATGTCTCTTTGTTGTTCCAGGTGATCTCCCCTGCGCTCTACGTTCTTCCTGAATACAACGGGGCCAGCTCGAAGAAGGGGACACAGTTTTAGCCCGATGTGCAGAACTTCCAAATCTTCTATGTTACCAAAGCGTTTTCTGTAAGGACGGGTGGACCTTTCAAGCCAAAAGTTTAAATCAGGGCAAATTAGTTATACATTGCTCCTGAACACTGCCATGAAGAGTGCAGGGAGCTATTCCTGTGGGTATCAGCAGAAGGATGAGAAAACTGTACACCCTCAACTCAGTGCCCTCTGCAACTGAAGGTTACAGGTGAGCAGCTGTAAGCTACACTATGTGGGCAGGAAAGGGGATTCAAATGGTGGGTATCAGGTATTTAGTAAGTTATTCCATGCTACCCCCACTCCCCGTCTATCTCAGGCTTATTTGTATCATTTTCTGCCCCCAAAGCTGTGGATTCAGTAGGAAAAAAGCTGTGTCCTCCACTAGAATGAACTAACTTGAGGTAAAACTGTGGTGAAAACACAGCAGTTTAAAGATTTCTTGTGTGTTAGCAGGTTGGGCTATGGCTACAGGGGAGCCAGATGGGTAAAGGTATTCGGACATCATAAGATGCAGACCCCACTTTAACTCATTCTTAGCTAAGCCATTGTGATAATTCCTGTGTTTATTGTCCAGACAGAAAGGCTCCTTCCTGGCAGTGTCACTGACCGGCCTGAGAAACCTGCAGGTGAGTGATTGTATTCAGGCCTGATTTCCACAGTGCAGAGAGCACGCTGAGAGCACATTGGGCTCTGAGCTCTTGAGAATCCTGCCCTGGATGCCTCACCCTGCAGCCCATCAGCGTCCATGAGACCCTGGCACTGAATGGCCTGTGGATCAGGCCCGAACAGGGATTCCTGTTGC
>NW_027133795.1:0-12377 GCF_026122565.2 Emydura macquarii macquarii
TAGAACTCCCTTAACAGCCACAGCGGAAGCATCTCAGAGACCCTCAGCTCTGTCAGCGCAGGCAGCTGAGGGTTTAATTATCGTTTCCTGTCAGTTTCTTTCTGGAACAGACAGGCTCAGCATTACCGTGACCTTGCCTAATGCCCTGTCTTCAGCCAATATTTCAATGATGCACCATAAAACAGGAGACTCTGACCCCACAGGCTCCCATTGGACACCGCTCCCCTCTGCAGCTCAATAAACGGCTGTTTATTGCTGTTACCCTTTGTACCACACGCTTCCCAGCTGCACCTTTCTGCTGCTATTAATGCAGGTCGTCATCTCAACTGGATCATAAACGATGGGGGAGGGGAGAAAGCCATGGGAAATGCTGGGTAGATCTGGACATTAACTAGGGTTTCTTCATAACTTTTCCCCTGAATTGTTAAATACTGTTTTTCTCTCATTGTCACCAGGCTGAGCCTATTTACTTGGAAAAATATTATGTGGCCACAGAAAAGATCAGCCGATAAAATCCCACTGTTCATTTCTCTGTGCTCCTTTCTCTTCAGTTACTTGAGGTTTGCCACAATCAAACTGGAACCTGCAGCCTGAGGCTGACCTGGCACCTGGTTCGGGCTGGGCTGTGATGTCGGACTCGGGAGCAGTTGAACTCCCAGTCTGCCTGCAGCATCACTCGGGTCAGCCCAAGGCCTGTTGTTACTTTCGTACATTCCCATTTTCAGGGCCACGATGGGGGAAACCCAGAGGAGATTTAATGGAGGAGGCAGAACTGTGTGAGCTCAGCGCAGTGTCCAGCTGTAACAATAGCCCAGGGGTTGCTGGGACCCTAACAATGCGCAGTGCCATACACAGGGGATGAGATGTGCACCAGGGCCAGATCCAACGGCCAATGGGACTCTGAGCATTGACTGCAGGGGGCACCGGGTCAGGCTCCAAGGCCCAGAGAGTCACAGACAGGCGAGAACTAACAGATAGAAACGTTGGGCTGGAAGAGCCCTCGAGAAGTCACCAAGTCCAGCCCCTGCGCTGAGCCAGGGCCCAGTAAACCTGACTGTCAAACCTTTGCCCTGGTGTCTCGGGGGGCGGGAGGTGGGGGAGGATGGGCACCCTCAGACCATGCTTCATTGTGCTGCTAAAACGAGGTGATCCTGGCCAAGTGGAGGGTAGCAGAGAACAGAGGGAGTGTCTAAGCCAGCCAGGAGCGAGGGCTAGTCCAGCCTGCTTTTGAAAACCTCCAGTGAAGGAGCTTCCAGAACCACCCTAGGCAGCCTGTGCCATTGTCCCACTGTTCTTGTGGTTAGGAAGTTTTTCCTGGGATTTAATCTAAATCTGCTGGGCTGTAGTTTGAAGCCATCGCCTCTTGTCCTGCCGTCTGTCACGTGAGAGAACAACTATTGACCATCCTTTTTATGGCAGCCTTTCAAGCATTTGGAGACCACTCTCATGTTCCCCCTTAATCTCCTCTTTTCCAAACATACCCCGCCCTTTCAGCCTTGCTGACATGGCTTGCAGCATTCCAGCCCTTGATCATCTTTGTCGCTTGCCTCTGGATCCTATCCAGTTTATCTACAACTTTTCTAATTCATCAGTGACCAAAACCTGGCCACAGAACCTCCAGCTGTGGTCTGACCCAGCGCTGAGCAGAGGGGTACTATCACCTCCTGTGGCGCATATGCCATGCCTCTGTTAATGCAACCTAAAATTGCATTTGCTTTTTTTGCAACAGCATCTTGTTGCTGACTCATGATGGGGTTGGGATCCACCACAGCTCCCAGATCCTTTTCAGCTGCCACGCCAGTTATCCCCTGTTCTGTATTTGCGCATTTGGGGTTCAACCTTGCTACAAAGGGGTCTGGCAGAGGTAGCACGTCCAGGGGGCAGAGCAGGAGATCTCTGGCCTTATTTACAGCTGAGGTAATGGCTACCTGCCCTGTCATGTTTCCCCTGATATGCTGGGATGGACGTGTCTGTCCCTGGGAGCTCAGTAATTCCCTCTAGAACCCTACTGGGGTCAGCTCCAGGCCAGGTTTGGGGGGATTCCCAGGTCCCTTTCGAGCCATTCACTGCATTATCTGACTCCCAAAGAAAAGCCCAGCCCAGTGAGTGCGACAGGCCAGTCACCAGCAGGGAGCGTCCCGGCATTTCCGAACCTAGGGACTCTTCACTGCTGGCAAGGAGTGAAACGGCCACAGGGGGCAGGGGAGAGCACCAGGCCCTGCTGTACGGGCACTCTGTGCTGCAGACACAGCCTGTCAGGGGAACTGGTCCCAGCACCATGGGGGGAGGGTGTGGGGGTGGGGAGAGCTGGGGGAAGGGATTCAGTAGCTGGGCCAGGGGAAGGGCAGTGAGAGCCCAGCCCCAGGGCTGTGTGAGTGATGGGGTCAGGCTGGATGAATTGAGCCCAGGAAGCTCTTCACCCCTCTCCCCATGTGTTTGCCCCAACCCAGTCTCTGGCCTAGTTCCCCCCAATGTCCTTCGATCTTTGCACCTTCCTGCATGCCTGGGACACCCACCCTGACCTCCTGCCCCAGCCCTGCAGAATTCTCCTTTAATGCCTCCACACACCCGTTAGTGAGCCCCTAACCCAGCCCCGCTGGGAGCTCCATGGCAGGGAACATACAACACGCCCGGGGCACTGACGGTGCTACAGAAATAACACGGAATAAGAGTAACACCAGTAACTCCTCAGGCAGAGCAAAGGCAAAAATAAAAGGCAAGAGAGCTAGAGCTGGGGGTGGAGGGGAGAACAGACGGGCTGGAAGCAGAGCTGGGGGAATAATGTGCAGCATGTGATGTGTCCAGTGAGCTCCGCTTCTCTTCCTGTTCATCAGCTGCCCACAAACTGATCCTGATTTTCCCAGATTTATTTGTTGTTCAAAAATATTAGCTAGCGACGATTGTCAAATAAATTGATCTGTGTGTGATAGTTGTGATTGGATACAGAGGTCACATGGGATTGTTTCTATTCCTTGATTGGATGAATTTAACTCATAGAAACAGGTGCAAATATTTGTGACTAGGACGTTGGGGGGCAGGCTTGCATGCTGCATGTTATCCACATGTTTAAGGACCTGGTTGGATCAGGGTTTAAATGTTCAGACATTGCGTCTCATGAATATTTTACAACTTTCAGTAGAAATCCCTCGTTTGCAGGGACATTCCTGCCAGCGAGCGCTTCCGCGGTAATGTGCATGGTCAGAATGCAGGAGGGGCAGGAACACAGCAGAAGGGAATTCATGGGAGTCAGACACTAACTCATTCAGGCACTTTGGAAAGTCCAATTAGGCTCCTGTCTGCAGTTTTGGGTGCTTAAATAGCTTTGCAAATCTGGCACAGGGGCTAAGGGATAGATTTTGGAAGGTCTGTAAGCACCTAAAGATGCAGTTAGGCGTCTAATGGAATTTTCAAAAGCACTGAGGTGCCTAACTCCCATTGGAAAGCAGGTGCCCATGCACCTTTGAAAATTCCACTAGGCACCTATCTGCATCTTTAGACATCAAAATACCTTAGAAACTCTGGGCCTAAGTGACTTGACTAAGGTCACACAGGGAGTCTGTAGCAGAGCAGGGAATGATGCAGCCTGACCCTAGAACTCCCTTAACAGCCACAGCGGAAGCATCTCAGAGACCCTCAGCTCTGTCAGCGCAGGCAGCTGAGGGTTTAATTATCGTTTCCTGTCAGTTTCTTTCTGGAACAGACAGGCTCAGCATTACCGTGACCTTGCCTAATGCCCTGTCTTCAGCCAATATTTCAATGATGCACCATAAAACAGGAGACTCTGACCCCACAGGCTCCCATTGGACACCGCTCCCCTCTGCAGCTCAATAAACGGCTGTTTATTGCTGTTACCCTTTGTACCACACGCTTCCCAGCTGCACCTTTCTGCTGCTATTAATGCAGGTCGTCATCTCAACTGGATCATAAACGATGGGGGAGGGGAGAAAGCCATGGGAAATGCTGGGTAGATCTGGACATTAACTAGGGTTTCTTCATAACTTTTCCCCTGAATTGTTAAATACTGTTTTTCTCTCATTGTCACCAGGCTGAGCCTATTTACTTGGAAAAATATTATGTGGCCACAGAAAAGATCAGCCGATAAAATCCCACTGTTCATTTCTCTGTGCTCCTTTCTCTTCAGTTACTTGAGGTTTGCCACAATCAAACTGGAACCTGCAGCCTGAGGCTGACCTGGCACCTGGTTCGGGCTGGGCTGTGATGTCGGACTCGGGAGCAGTTGAACTCCCAGTCTGCCTGCAGCATCACTCGGGTCAGCCCAAGGCCTGTTGTTACTTTCGTACATTCCCATTTTCAGGGCCACGATGGGGGAAACCCAGAGGAGATTTAATGGAGGAGGCAGAACTGTGTGAGCTCAGCGCAGTGTCCAGCTGTAACAATAGCCCAGGGGTTGCTGGGACCCTAACAATGCGCAGTGCCATACACAGGGGATGAGATGTGCACCAGGGCCAGATCCAACGGCCAATGGGACTCTGAGCATTGACTGCAGGGGGCACCGGGTCAGGCTCCAAGGCCCAGAGAGTCACAGACAGGCAAGAACTAACAGATAGAAACGTTGGGCTGGAAGAGCCCTCGAGAAGTCACCACGTCCAGCCCCTGCGCTGAGCCAGGGCCCAGTAAACCTGACTGTCAAACTTTTGCCCTGGTGTCTCGGGGGGGCGGGAGGTGGGGGAGGATGGGCACCCTCAGACCATGCTTCATTGTGCTGCTAAAACGAGGTGATCCTGTCCAAGTGGAGGGTAGCAGAGAACAGAGGGAGTGTCTAAGCCAGCCAGGAGCGAGGGCTAGTCAGCCTGCTTTTGAAAACCTCCAGTGAAGGAGCTTCCAGAACCACCCTAGGCAGCGTGTGTCATTGTCCCACTGTTCTTGTGGTTAGGAAGTTTTTCCTGGGATTTAATCTAAATCTGCTGGGCTGTAGTTTGAAGCCATCGCCTCTTGTCCTGCCGTCCGTCACGTGAGAGAACAACTATTGTCCATCTTTTTTATGGCAGCCTTTCAAGCATTTGGAGACCGCTCTCATGTCCCCCCTTAGTCTCCTCTTTTCCAAACATACCCCGGCCCTTCAGCCTGTGCTGACATGGCTTGCAGCATTCCAGCCCTTTCATCATCTTTGTCACTCGCCTCTGGATCCTTTCCAGTTTATCTACAACTTTTCTATCCATTGGTGACCAAAACTGGACACAGAACTCCAGCTGTGGCCTAACCAGTGCCGAGCAGAGGGGTACTATCACCTCCCGTGACGTACATGCCATGCCTCTGTTAATGCCACCTAAAATTGCATTTGCTTTTTTTGCAACAGCATCTTGTTGCTGACTCATGGTGGGGTTGGGATCCACCACAGCTCCCAGATCCTTTTCAGGTGCCACGCCAGTTATCCCCTGTTCTGTATTTGTGCGTTTGGGATTCAACCTTGCTAGAAAGGGGTCTGGCAGAGGTAGCACGTCCAGGGGGCAGAGCAGAAGATCTCTGGCCTTATTTACAGTTGAGGTAATGCCTGCGTGCCCTGTCATGTTTCCCCTGATATGCTGGGATGGACGTGTCCGTCCCCGGGAGCTCAGTAATTCCCTCTAGTACCTTCCCTCACCCCAAACCAGCTCCCCTGTCCATGTCTGTGCCTGAGGGGCCCCTCTCTGAGGTGTTACCAGATAACCTGTCACCTTGGAGTGCCCTCATTTATTAGGGGTACATTCTGGGGTCTTTGTAATTTTATCAATTTACTGCTTGTCTCACTTGTGTTTCTCTACGGAGCTCTATTTCTGCCTCCTGCAAGTTCCTGCCTCCCAATGGAGCTACTCTGCAGGGCTTAGTTCAACAGGGCTGGGTTCCTCCAGCCCCAGACTCAGTCTAACACACACACACACACACAGATTAATAGAGCACGTCTGAGC
Source organism: Emydura macquarii macquarii (assembly GCF_026122565.2). Lineage (NCBI taxonomy): Eukaryota > Metazoa > Chordata > Testudines > Chelidae > Emydura > Emydura macquarii. Next base: position 5,907 of record NW_027133795.1, read on the forward strand.
AGGCAGGTGAATTGGAACTTCCAAGCGGACATCCTCATAGGCCACATACTCAGCACAAGACTTCATTCAGCAGGGCAGCAATAAAATGCCGTCCGACACATGCACACGGGTTAACAGAGCATCTGAGCAGGCAGGGTCAGTCAGCAACTTCCAAGCTGACACCATCATAGGCCCCAGACTCAGCACCCTTCCCCCAATCTTATGTCACACTTGTCCTAGTAGTAACTCCTTTGATGAGCAAACCCCACCCAATATTTGATCCTTACAGGGATCTTTGGCTTAGGTAAGAGGAGCCTTGGTGCAGAGCACATAGGGAAGTCGAGAACATGAAAGAGTGAACAAAGTTCGAAGTTGGGAGAGAGTTTGGCAACCAGCTTGACCATAAAAGTTATTTTATTGCCAGGAATATAAAACTCATGATACTAATAGCAATAGTCATACAAGGATAAACAAACAAAGCAAACGGTTACAATATTACATGGTTTCAATTGGGATATTGGGGAAATCTAGCTCAAATTTGAATACAAAAGTCATGTTTAGACAGTTATACCTGGAGTGAGAGAGAGAGATCAAATTAAGTCTGAGGGGGGAAAAGTGGGCTTAACCAAAGAGTCAGAGAGAGAGAGTTGGGGTCTCACCACTCAGCACAACTGGAACCAATCAGAGGTTCCCAGGTAGACAGGCTGTTCAGCTTAGGGTCCGAAGTGCTTGAGATAGGCAGAGCCCCCAACACGATCAGTGAAGGTATGTCAATCAGAAAAACGTGAAGTCCCAGTGGAACTGGTGCAGCATTTGGATCCAAATGTGACCCTTCCTTGCCTAGGGTAGCCACCTGAAAATGCCAAGGGCAGGACAGGCTGTAAAAGGAGAGCAGATTCTCCCACCACTGGTGGGTGACACTGAAGTCAGACTCCCCAACCAGCCACAAAAAGTGCTTCTGATTCCCCACACTAGTTATCAAGAAGCCAAAATACAAATATACACAGCCCCCTTTACTGCATTTCAGTCTCCGGCTCCCAATCAGCCACTAGGTCCAGTAAAGAGATCGGTTATTTAAAACTCTATGCTCTTTACCAAAAAAGTTCTCCTAATCCCAAAGGGTCAGCCACAGCACCAGATCAATATAAGTTTGGATCTTCCTCAAAATACCACACTGCCAGCCAATCCTTTAGGAACTAAAACTAAAGGTTTATTATAAAAAGAAAGACAAACTATAAGAGAAATGTTAAAGGATTAAATCAATACAAATGATTTGAAATTCCATATATATCAGGTTTCTAGTAGAACTGTGGAGTTTGCAGGCTTGTATAGTCCCTCTGGTATACATCCAGTACTGGGATGGGTCTCAGTCCTTTGTTTCACAGCTTCAGTTCAGTTGTAGATGAAATGATCCAGAGGTAGATTGAAAGACAGACTAAAGACAAAATGGATCCCAGGCATCTCCCTTTTATGTCCTCTGGCTTTTTTCCATGCTGCTTGTGGAATTTTACAGGAACCAAAATGGAGTCCAAAGTCACATGAGTAAGTCCTGGTGAGTCATCAGGTATATCCGTGGCTTCTCCTCCTGGGCCCCTTGCACCTGTGAATTTCTTAATGGGCCATTAAGCAGGCTATTGCTGCAGCCATCCTGTCTGAGGTGTTACCCAGACACAGCACAATTTGAAATACAGATATAGCAACCATATCCATAACATCCATGACACATATAACACATGAAGCTTTGACCCTCCAATAATACATTCCCAATGTGTGAGGTTCCAGACCAAGGCAAGGCATTCTGTTTCACATGGGGGAAAGCCTTGCTCTGTGTGATCCAGGAGCCTAGAGGCATGGATGATGACTCTGAGCTTTTCACATTGTCTTTGATTGAGAGTGGCTCCGATGCTTGTCTCTGAGGAGACCAATGGAATCACAAAGGGCAGGGCAGGGTCAGGATAAGCCAGGGCAGGAGCACAAGCCAAACCTTGTTTCAAGGTGGCCAGGGCAGTCTGTTGGTCTGGTCCCCATTCCCAAATCCTGTTTTTCTTTAATAATTGGTACAGTGGCTTGGCCTTGTCAAAGAACACTTCAATGAGCTCTCTGGAGAAATTAAAAGTTCCCAAGAGAGCTCATAAGGAGTGCATGTTGGTGGGAGCAGGGAGCTTTCCTATTGTTTCTACCCTTTGCTGATCTGAAGTCCGGCCATCTTCCCCAAGACACACCCCCAGGTATTTCACTTGTTGCTGAGCCTTTTCTCTATTTACCTTAAATCCTGTTTCCTGTACTATAGTTAGCACCTCCCTAGTGATTTCTCTGTTCATTTCGAAGTGGAGGTGTGTATCAAAATGTCATCCACGTATGAAATTATGTGTGAGTGGTGTTCAGGGCGCAAAAGATTCCACATTTTAGTGACATGGTCGTGACAAATAGGGGAAGAAAGGAAGCCTCGGGGAGTTTTGGTGAAGGTGTATCGTTGTCCCGTATAGGTAAATGCAAACTTATACCAATAGGAGGGATGGAAGTGTATAGCCATGAAAGCATTAACCAGATCAATCACAGAGAACCATTTTGAGCTAGCTGCTACCACCGCTACGATCTCATTGTATTTAGCTACCACAGGGGATGCTGCAGGGGTGGCTGCATTCAATGCACGGAAGTCTATTGTCATTCTGTAGGTGACCCCGTCCCCCTTAAGGACTGTCCATAGGGGTGAATTGCAAATACTTGGCATAGGCACCAATACTCCTTGTTCCAAGAGACAGTCTATAGTATTTTAATACCTTCCTCTGCTGCAGCTGGGTATTTATATTGCCTTTGAGGAGGGGGATCTTTTCCTTCAATCGAAACGTCAGCATTTATTTTTCCACATTCTGTCTTATTTTTAGTCCTTACACTGGGAAACTCTTGTACCCAGGGATCACTAACGGAGGTTTAGGTGGCCGTGGTGCCTTTATAGCAGCACAATGATGCACAGCTGAGATCTCTGCAGGACCCGCTTCTAACATCCATAACACTCCATTAGCTAGATCCAGAGTTAGCTGAAATGCTCGGAGGAAAGGAACTCCCAGGATTCCCTTGTCATTTCCCTCACGAGCACAGCATTCCACTCATCCCTGTAGTCTGTCAATATGCAAGGGAACATCCTGCCAAACTGGGGCTTCCTGGATTTCTCCCCCATATCCGCTGAGCTGAACCTGTTTAGTAGTGGGTCTCCCACCAGAGACAAACCAGGGACTTAGAATATTTACAGATGCTCCAGTGTCCACTACCAGCTGGGCTAAAATCCCTGGGTTCCCCACTGTAGCCTTCACAGTGGGTCTCCCCCAAACATCATAATGAAGTCTTGCGATTAGCTGGGGAGGCCTGTGCGGAACCGGGCACCCCTACTGATCGGCAGACTCTCTTAGGAGCCTCCACTCAGGAGAGGAGGCAGGGATCGGGAATTGACGGGGACTGGGCATGGAGGACGCACTCTGTACTGGGGCAGTGGGCCAAGGGGGGGACTTCCTGAATTAACTCAGTTCTCTGCATGCCCTGAGACAAAGTATTAATCAGGACACTAAGGGGCTGGTGCTCCTTCCAAATCCTGTTCTGAAAGGACTCCTTGGGTTGGTGTTGCCCAGGATTGTGAGGAGTAAGGGGGTTAGGGTTGGGGGGGAGATTGGCAGAGTGAGGACCATTATTTGCAAATGTGATAGCCTGCACAAGCTCTGATGTAGTCTTTCTGCTTGCTTGTCTTTTTAAAATGACAGTCTCTCACAGAAAATCTCCTGCCTGTTGATTTTTGCCACTAGTTCATGCCAGGTTATGTGTTCTGAATTCACTGACCTCATGGTCATTTTTGTTTGAGAATGTAACCCTGCATAGGTGTTCTGTACCAATTCGGGTTCCTGATAATGGGAAGTGATAATCCCATTCTCTCCTGACTGGGATAATGAATCAGAGAGAGATGCCAGCATTTTCTTTCGAATTAGGTAAGCTTCTGGGACAACTCCTGGTGTCTACTCTTCCATTATATACAGTTTCTTAAGGGAAGAAACAGGCAGGAATATTTTAAGAGCACTTATCATCCATTCCTGGGTTCAAGTGGTAGTCTGCTCCCAAGAACTTATGCCTATATCCAGAGCATCAGTATCACAAGCAGAGGCACATAACTGAGCCAACTGGGTCAAGTCCATGCCATCAGCAGAGGGGTACATTTGCCAAACATGAGCCAGCCACACAATGGCACTGTCACAGTTAGAATAATAGAATATTAGAGTTGGAAGGGACCTCAGGAGGTATCTAGTCCAACCCCCTGCTCAAAGCAGGACTAACCTCAGCTATATCATCCCAGCCAGGGCTTTGTCAAGCCTCAGCTTAAAAACCTCTAAAGATGGAGATTCCACCACCTCCCTAGGTAACCCATTCCAGTGCTTCACCACCCTCCTAATGAAAAACTTTTTCCTAATGTCCAACCTAGACCTCCCCAACTGCAACTTGAGACTGTTGCTCCTTGTTCTGTCATCTGCCACCACCGAGAACAGCCTAGCCCCATCCTCCCTGGAACCCCCTTTCAGGTAGTTAAAGGCTGCTATTAAATCCCCCCTCATTCTTCTCTTTTGCAGACTAAACAAGCCCAGTTTCCTCAGCCTCTCCTCATAAGTCCTGTGCTCCAGCCCCTAATCATTTTTGTTGCCCTCTGCTGGACTCTCTCCAACTTGTCTACATCCTTTTTGTAGTGGGGGGCCCAAAACTGGACAAAATACTCTAAATGTGGCCTTACCAATGCTGAATAGAGGGGAATAATCCTTTCCCGCGATCTGCTGGCAATGCTTCTACTAATGCAGCCCAATATGCTATTAGCCTTCTTGACAACCAGGGCACACTGCTGACTCATATCCAGCTTTTTATCCACTGTTACCCCCAGGTCCTTTTCCGCAGAACTGCTGCCTAGCTCGTCGGTCCCCAGTCTATAGCTGTGCATGGGATTCTTCCTTCCTAAGTGGAGGACTCTGCACTTTTCTTTGTTGAACCTCATTAGATTTCTTTTAGCCCAATCCTCCAGTTTGTTTAGGTCCTTCTGTATCCTATCCCTACCTTCCAGGGTATCTACCACTCCCCCCAGCTTAGTGTCATCCGCAAACTTGCTGAGGGTGCAATCTACCCTATCCTCCAGATCATTAGTGAAGATGTTGAACAAAACCGGCCCCAGGACCGACCCCTGGGGCACTCCGCTTGTGACCGGCTGCCAGCTAGACATGGAGCCATTGATCACTACTTGTTGAGCCCTATGCTCTAGCCAGTTCTCTATCCATTTTATAGTCCATTCATCCAACCCATACTTCTTTAACTTGCTGATAAGAATACTGTGAGAGACAGTATCAAAAGCTTTACTAAAGTCAAGGTATATCACATCCACCGCCTTCCCTACATCCACAGAGCCAGTCACCTCATCATAGAAAGCAATCAGGTTGGTCAGGCATGACTTTCCCTTGGTGAATCCGTGTTGACTGTTCGTGATCACCTTCCTCTCTTCCAAGTGCCTTAAAATGGATTCCTTAAGGACCTGCTCCATGATTTTTCCAGGGATTGAGGTGAGGCTGACTGGTTTGTAGTTCCCTGGATCCTCTTTCCTCCCTTTTTTGAAGATGGGCACTATATTTGCTTTTTTCCAGTCCTCAGGGATCTCCCCCTGTTGCCACGAGCTTTCAAAGATAATAGCCAATGGCTCTGAAATCACCTCAGCCAACTCCCTCAGCTAGTTCAGTGGCCCCAGTCTCTCAGAAATAGCCTTGGCTTGACTCGGAGACCATCTCACCACATCCGTGACCATCTCCGTTTTGGGGACATCAGTTCCTGCAACTAGGTGTTTAACCTCCCTTTCGGAAACAGGGCAACATTATGCATGTGGGACCAATCGGGGTTGAATGGGCTTTTGGGAAGAGCTTCAGGGAGTATTTCTATTTTCTCAGGATGCCCAAAGCCGCAATCCTCTCTCAACCTTTCAGCTGCTACGACCCCCTTATGAGCGCTAAGTTGGGCACACAATTTGCTAATTTCTGCCTCACACTCCTGATGGCCTGCTGCTGCCTTGGCTGCCTTGTTCTCATCTGCCAGGAAGCGAGTTGCTGCTCTTGCTTTTTATAACAAAGTTTTTGTGTGTGTTAACTCCTTCCCATACTGCTCTGCATTCCTGCTTGCTTTGTCTCTCTCCTCTCAAATATTTCTCAGTATAGTCACCATTTTAAGCTTCTCTGCTATAAATTCACACCCATCTGCCTCGCATTTGTTCAAACGCTGTTGTAACTGTTTTTTCTCCAGCTCCAGTTCCTGCCTTCCCTTTACTATTTCAACCATGTCCAAACATGCATAGAATAATGCCCATGCAGCAGCTACATCCTTTGTGCTACCACGTGGCTTAATGGTTGTGCAATATTGTTCAAAGCTTAGCCCCGCCTCAGTCAGGCCATTCTCACCCTTGAAGCACCCCCTTTCCCAGAGATATTTCCC
>NW_027133796.1:0-12459 GCF_026122565.2 Emydura macquarii macquarii
CTTTGACAGTAAGTTCTTCAGCACGGGGGCCTTTGTGAGCAATTCTTTGACGTTAAAAGTACTTGGTTTTGACTTGTCTGTGCCAGCCACATTGCAGACAGAAAATGCTGTGTCTCTCTCTCTTGGTTTATGTCCTGATACAGACTCACTGAGATTAGAAGTTACGGGGTCAAGGAACCCTAGGTGACAGGCTCAGTACTCAGATACTGAGGAACAGATCTTGCAGTGGCTCGTCTGCTCCTGGGAGGAGAAACATCTGTTAATGCTGGGACATTCCATTTCCAGAGTTGCACATTGCGGCAAAATGATTGCGTTTGCCCATATGTAGGACAGTTGCTTATGGCGTGGCTACGTCCACATTTCTCACAACCCTTCGTAACCTCTGCCTGCTCTTTTTTTACGTCTCTTGGTCACCAAAGCCTGCTCTATGTCTGTGCTGCCACTATGGTTCTGCCCTGTGGTACGCTGAGCTCCTGGGCAGGTAGACAGATTTTGCAGGGGTCTCTAACTGCTGGGACGGGATGGGAGGTGCACTCCACTGACGCACCGCCACGCAGCCTTCAACTTCTTGGCTTGCACGATACAACCAGGAGTGTGTTCTGGGACTTCTTTTACTTCAGACTGGAGCTCGGAACCCAGCCCAGGGCTTTCATAGCACCTCCCTCGCTGTGCTGTGTAACCGGCTCTCGCCCTCCCTCTCAGCGCTCGAAGAGTTTGGTGCAGCTCTGTGCAGGCAGAGCCCTCCTGCTCCTGCACCTTTCAGCTCAGAAATCAGCTCGTCACCATTCCCGTTATGAACAGCCTGAGACTCGTCTCCCTCCTGCTGGTGACACGTGGGGGCTTTTCACTGGCCTCAGCCCCTGCTCGTGTGGAGGCAGTTGTGCCGGTTCGCAGGAGGCTGGGGGGCTCTGAGAGTCCCCTGGGTGCAGGAGACAGATGCCCCCAAGGCCCAGCTGTGGTAGGGATGGGGAAAAGCGAGCTCTCGCTGCTGGCTCCGAACTTCTGCTTCTACCCTCCTAGCCTGCCCCCTGCGGGTTATAGCAGCCACTGGGTTTGTGATCCTGTCGTGCCCCTTCACTCCCGCCGCTCCAGGCAAGACAGCCGGTCTGAGACCCTGCCCAGAGGCTGGTTGTGTGTGTGTGTGTGGGGGTGTGTGTGTGTGTGTGTGTGTGTGTGTGTGTGTGTGTGGATGGGAAATTGGATCCCAAAGCGCAGTGTCTCCTAGGGCAGTGGTTCTCAAGCAGGGTACGTGTAGCTCTGGGGTACGCAGAGTCTGCAGGGGCACATCGACGCCTCTAGAGATTTGCCTGACTTTACAACAGGCTACAGAGAAAGCACCAGCGAAGTCAGTAGGAACTGAAGCATAGCAGAAGAAGCCATTGTTCAGTAGCAGTGTGCTGTGACACGTCTGTGTTTATGTCTGACTTGGTAAGCAAGCAGCTTTTAAATGAGGTGAACTTGGGGGTAGGCAAGACAAATCAGACTCGTGCAGGGCACAGCGTCTGGAGAGGTTGGCGTCACTGCTCTGGGTACCTTGCCCATACTGGCAAAGTGAGCGCAGCTGGGCAGGAAAAGCCCCAAAGCCCAGCGATCTCTAGCCCAGCAGCATGTAGCCTGACACACTGTGCACTGCCCTGGCCCAGACGCTCAGCTCCAGGTCTGTGTAGAGGAGGAGCAGCCCCTGGCGGTCAGTGCTGCTGTTACTGGGATTATTCCCGCTGGGCTTTCACAAGAGCGACAGACCCTGTGTGTGCTGAGCAGCTCCGCACACAGCTGCTTCCTACTGACTGTCTGTCCCAGCTGCAGGGACCAGCACTGTACAGTTGTCTCCACTGTTCATGTCGTTCATTTTCAGGGCGTTTTTTTCTCTGTAGTGGCTGGACTGATCACGTCATCAGCCTGTTCACGACGTGGGAAGGGATTACCCAGGCATTTAGCAAATTGCAGCTGCCTAGCTGAAGATTAATACAACACAGCTAGGGGAGTCACCTCCTTGTAGCTGGTTTTCTACTGTTGCCTTTTCTGGTGAAACTATTGAACTGTTCTGACACCAGGGCGCCCCGTTGTGAGCGGTAGCAGATATTGGGGCCTTGCAGACCGCTCCCCAGTGGAGGATCAGTCAGTGACGTGGCGTCTGGGTATGTTCTGAGCACAATTTGTTTCAGTCACACGCACATCAGTAGAAATGTCATTCCTGGCTAGTCTGATGTGTCCCTACGAATAACTAAGCAAACAGCCCGGCTCCGTCACCCGGCCGCTGGCTTGTCTTGCATTGGAAACATCAGGATCCCCTTTCCCTCTCTTGGTGCAGGCCCTGGCAAGATCTCTGCAGAGCTAAATGAGGCTATAACCAGAGCTGCAGCTCCCTGTGCCTGCGCTGGGGCTGCAGGTGACAGAGACCCTTAGCCAGGCGAAGCAGACAGTTCCCATCTTGCACAGCGCTTTTTGTATCCATACCCAGTGGAGCCCAGCCGTGGGGTTGCTGATGCTGGAAAGTTGCTTTAGGTGAGAAACGACTTTAGACAAAGCTTTGAACCTGTTACCGTGGAGTTGAAGTTCTAAAATGCATGTTATAGTTTTGTTTATCAGTAACCGGTTGTTCATACTACCCTGGCTCACTCGCTCTTGAATCTTAACCTTTGTTCATTAACGTGTTTGTTTTCCCTCTAAATTGGCTACAGAGCTGTCCTGTTCTAAAGGGCCTGCGCTGAGTTGTACCAGCCACACTGTGTGAATGCTGTTCCCTTGGGAAAAGAAACCCTGGCAATCTCCCTGCGTACCACCAGAACTTTTAAATTGTGTCCCCCCTCCACTACCAACAGGTTCTCACTGCCTCTGGTGCTGGTGTTGCCAGCAGCTTGTAGTGTAGGCTGCGGAAGATGTTGTGATGCGTTTGAGATAGTGACGCGGCAGGTCTGGTCAGGACCGGCTGAGTAGTAAATAGGTTATGTCACCTGTTTTGCACTTTGTATCTAATTGTGTTTCGTGCTGAAAGAAAATAATTGTTTGCTTGACCACAGTTACTCCATTTTGTTGTTTTTTAGTGTTCTGCTTTCTGTTGAAATCACCCACCCACTCCTCTCCAATATGTCTATGGTGCTTATCTCTGCCAAGGTCAGAGAGAAAGATTAACAGGAAAAATGAGGAGTCAGCTATAAGTAGTTTTTGCTTTCTCTTCAGTCTTGAGAAATAGACTAGACAATGTTGATAGATAAGTTGAAATCTTCTGCCCTTATCTTTTATGTTATGCATATGTTTATAGTTAGAAGAGGTAGAAAGTGTAATGTTAATAGCAATAATAATAATAATCTGAGTGTACCAATAAGCATTAAGAATTTATGCATATGTAATTTGTTTGTTTGTGTTTGTATAAATATGCAAGAGAGCATGCCTTCGGGGTCTCACACTGACCACTTGCTGGGAAGTGTCCGACCTCTGCAGAAATAAAAACTTGGAGACTGCCCAACTACCTGCGTGGATCTCTTTTCTATCTGGTGCAGGGCTAACGAACCTCATTTGGAATATTTTTCCAACAATGCCAAGAAAAGCAAAAGTGCTCACCAAGTTAGCTGCTGTACATAAGCCAATTCCTGCTATTCTCTACAGTAAATATGTTATGCTGTATAAGAGCTTGAAATGCGAGCTACGCCACAGAGACTCCGCCATGATCTCACCGAGAGGGTCTGGCATTCCCCTGCAGCCGCTTCGTAGAGTGCTAGGGTCTCCCTCTGCTGTTTGCTTTTCGCACCCTGCTGACACGGGCAGGGCTCTGCAGTGCTAGCTCCCAGGTGATGGTTCTTCAGTTTAGTGTCAGACCTGAGCCACTCGGTTTATCTCTAGATCTGAACTGCCCCGAGGATCAGTGTCACCGGTCAGCGCTGGTTCACTTCCCTTGTCCCAGTTCAGACCTGTGTGTACTCGGGTTGTTTCAAGACATGGCTGGTCTTTTTGAAGGCTAGGTTGGGCCAACAAGCACAAACCGTGTGATTACGGTTCTGAGCAGATCTTGGGCCTCTAATTGCTGGGGCGAGGGTGGGTTTAGCTCAGTAACACGGCACCACGCAGCCACCAACGCCTTGGCTTGAGTGATACAAGCAGAAGTGCATTCTGAGACGTCTCTTTTTTAACATTTGAGCTCTGAACCCAGCCCAGTGCATTCAAATCCCCTCCCGCGCCGTGGTGCCAGGGCTGCGCTAACCGGCCCTCGCCCTCCCTCTCATCGCTCGAAGAGTTTGGTGCAGCTCTGTGCAGTCAGAGCCCTCCTGCTCCTGCACCTTCCAGCTCAGAAATCAGCTCTTCACCATTCCCGTTATGAACAGCCTGAGGCTCATCTCCCTCCTGCTGGTGCCACGTGGGGGCTTTTCACTGGCCTCAGCCCCTGCTCGCGTGGAGGCTGTTATGCCAGTTCGCAGGCGGCTGGGGGGCTCTGAGAGTCCCCTGGGTGCAGGAGACAGATGCCCCCAAGGCCCAGCTGTGATGGGGATGGGGGTGGGGAAAAGTGAGCTCTCGCTGCTGGCTCCAGGAGCCTGACACTCAAGTGACCGTCTCCAGTGCAGGGACCAATCCCCCATTGCCACTGCAGAGGCAGGCGTGTGTGTGTCCATTTCTAGACGAAGGTGTGAGGGGAAGAGAACTTGCCTAGCTTTGGAAGTAGACGTTTGGGGAGCAGCGTCCAGCCTTGGGCTGTTACCAGGGAGGGACGTCCTCATTCACGGGGTGTCATGACAGAGGTGAGGGGAGAGCCCGGACACAGAGCCAGGCGCTGGGGGGAGTCCAGCGTGTCCCTTTAAGAGGCATGGGGAGGAGATCCCATCGCTCGCTGAACTGTCCTTCCACGTCAGCACTCTGAGCAGTGGGTGAGATTGTTCACAAGGGGCATTAAGGAGACGTCGCGTGGTCCCAAGCTCTGCCTGGAAGGATTTCTGGGCGATTAAATATACTTACATTCCCCTCCCCCTCTGAAATAGCCGCTCACGTTGCCACAGAAAGAACGTTATTAAACGCTCCCCTGGGACGATGAGAGGTTCGTGTCTCACTTCCCCGTCTGCCTGTGTCACTGTGAGCAGCGTTGCCGTCCCACACCTGACAGTAATAATCAGCCTCGTCCTGCGCCTGCACGCCTGTGATGGTTAACGTGGCCGTGTTACCGGAGTTGGAACCAGAGAATCGATCAGGGATTCCGGAGGGTCTCGTATCATCACCATATATCACGAGCAGGGGGCGCTGCCCGGTTTCTGTTGGTACCAGTGCACATACTTGCTACCAATGTTGTTTCCTGAGCAGGTGAGTTGAGCCTTTTGCCCTAGAGACACAGACACTGACGGCGGCTGGGTCAGCACGTACTGGGCAAGAGAACCTGAAACGGGAGGAGAAAACTTGGGATAGAATCAATATTTTGAGAGCTAACGCACCACAGACAGTGCAGGGACTTGAGGAAAGGAAAATCCCCCTGAATTTAGAAAGGGAGAAAAATTCCCCGAGTTAGAGTACTTGAGCCGTACCCGAGCAGTACGTGATCAATGCGAGGAGCAGAGGGGCCCAGGCCATGGTGGGGATGCAGACGAGCTCGGCTTCCTGACACAAACGGGTCTGTGGCTGGAACCCACAGATTCTCTCTTAAACCCCCAGAGCCGAGAACAGACCCTGCATGCAAATCTGCTCCCTGCTCACTGGCTGCTGCTGCTTTTAACTCCACTGCTAGCAAAGGGACCCAGGGGAGGGACTCTTTGCATAAATCCGCTCAGTCACCCATGTAGAAAAGCTTTGCTTTGCTTTTCATATGCAGGAAGGAAGTCTCGCTCGTTCCAGCGGTGAGGCGTTCCAGTTGTGTTCGATCTGCTCACACTGGCAGTTTGCAGAGCCCTCTCCCCATGAATCTCAAACTTTGTCTGCCTGGGACCCCAAATCTAACTGGTTCTTCTCATGCCCCCAGGCCACAATCCTTTTCAGACTCACCCCGCCATATTTGGTGGCTGCAGGAAGAAATCCTGGCAAGTTTTGGGGTGCACATTTCTGGGGTGCTGGATGTGGTGGGTGCTGTTGGATGGGGATTGGTGGGGCTGGTTGCAGCGAGGGTGCTGGATGATGGCAGTTAATACTTGAAGACATCCCAACAGCCCTGGGGTTGTGGGTGGTTCCGGATTTGACCCACAACCCCCCTTTCCCAGATGAAGCAGCTCCTGTCCCGCAGGACTGGCTCAGCTCAGCTACTCGCTCCCGCAATTTCAGCCTGGCCCCTAGTGCAATGGGTCCCAGCTCAGCTCACGGCTGCTCCGGCTGCTCCTCAGGGCTGCCTGTAGAGGCTAGGTTGGTTGCTGCAGGTTCATCCTTTATTTGTACCTTTAAGCCATTGTGCAAAGTGTAACGGCAGTGTTTATTTCTGCATGCCATGTAGCTGTAGCTATGTCAGTCCCAGGATATTAGAGAGAGACGAGGTGTGTGAGGAAATATCTTTTATTGGACCGTCTTCTGTTGGTGAGAGAGACACGCTTCCAAACCGTTCATTTCTGGCAGCCCTAGTCCAGCCTCCTTGGTTGGTCATAGACTGCGAGTGTTTCTGGGCTAGAGGCTGAGGGGTCGAGTGCTGGGTGCGCTAACAGCCCCGGACTCCGTGCACATGGCACACGCACCGTACCGAAGGGCTAGGGCTACATGAATCTAACGCTGCCAGACACGGGCAAGGAGGCAGAACTACATCGAGCTCCTACACTGCTCTGTACGCTACGCTTTCAAACACTGCCGGAGATTGCAGAAATTGACCATCCCCAGCTGAAAGCCCCAAACTGAGGGAGCCGCGGAACCGTAAGACCCACATAGTCCAGCTGTGATAACCACGGTCCCGAGGAGCAGTCTTTGCCTTCACTGCCCCGTGCTGCACACAGAGGGGACTCCACAACTCCAGGTGAGACCCCCCCTGAGGAGCTCTCGACCTGCGCTGCACAACCCCAAAACTGCAGGTGGACAACGCTCAGGATAGCTGGTAACGGCGTCACTGACGTATTTACCCCACTCCCCTGAGGATTTGATTCAGACGAAGAGCTGCTGATGGGCAGCTGAATAACCTGGACAATGTCCTCAGAGGCCTGGGTGTGTCACGTCTCCCTTCCCTCAGGATCCCTGGTGGTCTCAGCAACGAGGCCTGCTTGGCACACGAGAGCTGTCTGCTGGGGGACTTTCCAATGCTCCTCTGGGAGTACAATGGGCCCCTCAGCTCACCAGAGTGCAGCGCCTGTCCGCAGACAGGGTGAGCCTGTGCCAGGCGAGGGAATGTAGCAATGTAGATAAACTGCTTTCCCGTCTATTACGGTTTGTTTTATTCGATTAAGAGGTCGAAAGGGAATATTAACATTTAGATGGCACTGGAATGTAACAATACTCTTGTTTTTATTTTGCTTTGAAGTTTAAGTAGTAAATAGCTTTGAATGGTTATAAATGGCCAGTTACCTTGTGCTAATGTCACTAGTTAAGGGTGTGCACAGGACATAGGAGATGATACTTCGGACTCCCAAGTAATCATCTATTAATTGATCAAGGAGGGACCGGCTGTCAAGAAGATACTGGTCAGCCTGCACGGAGCTATAAAAGACTCTAGGGAATTGATCCTTTTTATCTCAAATCTGTCCAAGCTTGTCAGGGAAAGTTTGGATCGCAAGATTGGGATGCCAGCACGAGCCTGGAATCACCCTGCTTATTCTCATGGGAGAATTTGAACAACCTCTGCACATGGACTATTTAGTCTTCATTTCTCTGGACTGGATTTCTAACAAAGAAGCTCTAAACAAGGGCTGATGGCCCCAAGCTGTTTGGATAATTTCAGAGGCTTTGCAATTTAAGAACTTTGCAACTCAGTTATCATCTCTACTTCGAAACTGACCGAAGAGCGTTATTTTCATCTGTGTGTGTATACTGGGCTTTGAACAGCTACTCTTTTCTTTTTTTAATAAATGTTAGCTTAGTTAATAAGCATTGGCTTTAAGCGTGTATTTGGGTAAGATCTGAGCTGTTCATTGACCGGTTTGGTAATGTGTCCGGTCATTTGGGATTGGTAGAACCGTTTTACATATGATGGATAAGGATTGTCAGTAATCCCTTGTTAACTCCTGCTCAGAAATCAGCACTTTAAAGCTGTGCTCAAAGGCAGGGGCTCCTGTCTTTGCTGATGTGTTGGGGGGGCTTTACACAGGCCGTAGCCCTGCTCGCACGGAGGCTGCTGTGCTGGCACTCAGACGCTGGGAATACTCGGAGAGTTTGGAGGGAAGGGGGAGGAATGGCTTTGTGGTGGAGGAGGCAGCTCCTCCAAAACCCAGAGTGTCCTGGGGCAGGTGCAGTGGTCACAGTGACCTCCTGCAAAGGGGAAGTGTGTGTGTCGATTCCGAGACAAAGCTGTGAGGAGATGAGAACTTGTCTCATGCTGGATGTGGAAGTTTGCAGTGTTCAGTGTCCAGCCTTGTCCCGTTACCAGGGGAGCCGCGTCCTCACACAGTGGGGACAACAGAAGAGGGGCAGAGATCAGAGCTGTAACCCAGAGCCAGGTGCTGGGTCTAATTCGTGTGTCTCCGTGTAACAAGAATGAAGAGGAGATCCCATTGCTCCCTGCATTAGCCTTCCACTTTGGAAGCCTCTGGGTGAAATCTTGGCCACATTGAAGTCATGGGGTTTTGCCAGTGACTTCAGTGAAGCCAGGATTCTCCCCGTGCAGTGAGGTGAGATTGCTCCCAGGGGCTGCTAAGGAGACATACAGTGACCCCAGGCTGCTGAGAAGGGTTTCTGGGAAGATGAAATAAGAAGCCTCCATTCCCAGCTCTGAAATGGCCCTCACACTGCCACAGAAAGATCAACACTAACTGTTCCCCTCACACAATGGGAGGTTTGTGTCTCACTTCCCTGTCTGGCTGTGTCACTGTGACGAGTGCTGTTGTCTTTGCCCCATCTCTGACAGTAATAATCAGCCTCGTCCTGTGCCTGGACTCCCGTGATGGTTAATGTGGCCGTGTTACCGGAACTGGCCCCAGAGAATCGCTCTGGGATTCCGGAGGGTCTCTCACTATCCTTATATATAACCTGTACAGGGGAGCGGCCCGGTTTCTGCTGGAACCACTGCACATACTGCTTGTCAAGCTGTTCTCCTGTGCAGGTGAGCTGAGCATTTTGCCCTAGAGTCACGGACACTGACGGCGGCTGGGTCAGTACGTACAGGGCGAGAGAACCTGAAACAGGAGGAGAAAACATGGGGATAAAATCATGACAATTGAAGCTCTATGCCGGCAACCTGGGAAACAATGGGAGAAATGGCTATAAAATCAAAGCCCCCGTGACTGAAAGACTGAGATAAACCCTGCCTGTTGCAGCACCTGAGCAGTACGTGAGCAGCGCGAGGAGCAGAGAGGCCCAGGCCATGGTGGGGATGCAGACGAGCTCGGCTTCCTGAGACAAAGGGGTCTGTGGCTGGAAATCGCCGAATCTCTCTTAAACCCCCAGAGCCACGTACAGCCCCTGCATGCAAATCTGCTCCCTGCTCATTGGCTGCTGCTGGCACCTCCCTACCCTCAGAGACAGCTACTGACAGATCCAAGCATTGGTTTGTTTTCCATTTCCAAGGAAAAATAAAGCTCAGCTCGGAGGCGAGGGCTCCCGAAGTGCTGAGCCGGCTCCGACCGTGCACGTAGCGAGCACTCGCTCTGGAACGAGGCGTCTCAAACATTCCCCACTTGGCATGGCAAAGCCAGCTGGGTTCTTTGTCATCACCCTGACCCCTAACGTATGCAGCCCCAAGAAAGCACGGCTGGCCTGGGGCTGGGTGTGCCTGGGTGGGGACAGGTGCAGGTTGTTTAGGTGTCACTGGGAGCTGTGGCTGCTGCAGGCTGATGGCTTGTGGGATGAGGGGCTGCTACCTGGCATTGTGGCCTTCTGCTCGACTGAGACGCTGCTGTGTTGCACAGATGGGAAGCAGCACTAGAGACGGGGAGGAACCAGCTAATGAGCACAGTGAGCACTGGGGGCTGTGGGGATCGGTGCAGCTGGCTCCTTCCTGATCCCCTTTAGTGGCACTGCCCTGAAGCAGGACACAGTGTGGGCAGGGCACAGGGAAGGTGGCAGCAGAAGGAGGAGCCGAACTTCTGTTTCTACCCCCCTAGTCTGCCCCTGCGGGTTATAGCAGCCACTGGGTTTGGTGATCCTGTCATGTCCCTTCACTCCCGCTGCTCCTGGCAAGACAGCCGGTCTGAGACCCTGCCCAGAGACCGCAGGGGGGGGGGGGGGGGGGGATGGGAAATTGGATCCCAAAGCGCAGTGTCTTCTAGAGCAGTGGTTCTCAAGCAGGGTACGTGTAGCTCTGGGGTACGCAGAGTCTGCCAGGGGCACATCGACGCCTCTAGTCATTTGCCTGACTTTACAACAGGCTACAGAGAAAGCACCAGCGAAGTCAGTAGAAACTGAAGCATAGCAGAAGAAGCCATTGTTCAGTAGCAGTGTGCTGTGACACGTCTGTGTTTATGTCTGACTTGGTAAGCAAGCAGCTTTTAAACGAGGTGAACTTGGGGGTGGGCAAGACAAATCAGACTCGTGCAGGGCACAGCGTCTGGAGAGGTTGTTGTCACTGCTCTGGCTACCTTGCCCATACTGGCAATGTGAGCGCAGCTGGGTAGGAAAAGCCCCAAAGCCCAGCGATCTCTAGCCCAGCAGCATGTAGCCTGACACGCTCTGCACTGCCCTGGCCCAGACGCTCAGCTCCAGGTCTGTGAAGAGGAGGAGCAGCCCCTGGCGGTCAGTGCTGCTGTTACTGGGATTATTCCGGCTGGGCTTTCACAAGAGCGACAGACCCTGTGTGTGCTGAGCAGCTCTGCACACAGCTGCTCCCTACTGACTGTCTGTCCCAGCTGCAGGGACCAGCACTGTACAGTTGTCTCCATTGTTCATGTTGTTCCTTTTCAGGGTGTTTTTCTTCTCTGTACTGGCTGGACTGATCACGTCATCAGCCTGTTCACGATGTGGGAAGGGATTACCCAGGCATTTAGCAAATTTCAGCTGCCTAGCTGAAGATTAATACACCCCAAGCTAGGGGAGTCACCTCCTTGTAGCTGGTTTTCTACTGTTGCCTTTTCTGGTGAAACTATTGAACTGTTCTGACACCAGGGCGCCCCGTTGTGAGCGGTAGCAGATACTGGGGCCTTGCAGACCGCTCCCCAGTGGAGGATCAGTCAGTGACATAGCGTCTGGGTACGTTCTGAGCACAATTTGTTTCAGTCACACACACATCAGTAGAAATGTCATTCCTGGATCGTCTGATGCGTCCCTATGAATAACTGAGCAAACAGCCCGGCTCCGTCACCCGGCCGCTGGCTTGTCTTGCATTGGACACGTCAGGATCCCCTTTCCCTCTCTTGCTGCAGGCACCTGGTAAGATCTCTGCAGAGCTAAATGAGGGTATAACCAGAGCTGCAGCTCCCTGTGCCTGCATTGGGGCTGCAGGTGACAGAGACCCTTAGCCAGGCGAAGCAGACAGTTCCCATCTTGCACAGCGCTTTTTGTATCCCTGCCCTGTGGAGCCCAGCCATGGGGTTGCTGATGCCGGAAAGTTGCTTTAGGTGAGAAACGCCTTCAGACAAGGCTTTGAGCCTGTTACTGTGGAGTTGTAGTTCTAAGATGCATGTTATAGTTTTGTTTATCAGTAACTGGTTGTTCATACTACCCTGGCTCACTCGCTCTTGAATCTTAACCTTTGTTCATTAACGTGTTTGTTTTCCCTCTAAATAGGCTACAGAGCTGAGCTGTTCTAAAGGGCTTGCGCTGAGTTGTACCAGCCACGCTGCGTGATTGCTGTTCCCTCGGCAGCATAAACCCTGGCAATCTCTCTGCGTGCAACCAGAACCTTTAAATTGTCCCCCACCGCCCACTACCAACAGGTTCTCACTGCCTCTGGTGCTGGCGTTGCCAGCAGCTTGTAGTGTAGGCTGCAGAAGATGTTGTGATGTATTTGAGACACTGACGCGGCAGGTCTGGTCAGGACCGGCTGAGTAGTAAATAGGTTATGTCACCTGTTTTGCACTTTGTATCTAATTGTGTTTCGTGGCAAGAAAAGCAAAAGTGCTCACCAAGTTAGTTGCTGTACATAAGCCAGTCCCTGCGATTCCCTACAGTAAATATGTCATGCTGTATAAGAGCTTGAAATGTGAGCTACGCCACAGAGTCTCCGCCATGAACTCACCGGGAGGGTCTGGCATTCCCCTGCAGCCGCTTCGCAGAACGCTAGGGTCTCCCTCTGCTGTTTGGCGCATAAGGCATATTAAAGAGAAGTGTACCTAATTGGACTGGGCGTGTTTTTATTCCTTCCCTGGTATCCAGAACCCGCAGGCAGATGTGTCCTGCACAACACAGCTGTTGATTTCAGGCATCGGAGCTGCAGCGGGCACAGACGAGACAGCTTGACGCTAAAGGCAGGGAGTGGTGAGGTGCCTCCCAACC
>NW_027133797.1:0-1237 GCF_026122565.2 Emydura macquarii macquarii
GGGAATCTCCATGAACTTCAGCTCCTTCTCTTCCTGCTGTTTCTAGTGACATACATTGCGACCATGGCCGGGAACATCCTCATCGTTGCTCTAGTTGTGGCTGATCAGCACCTCCACACTCCCATGTACTTCTTCCTGGGGAACTTGTCCTGCTTAGAGATCTTCTACACTTCTAACATCCTGCCCAGGATGCTGGTCAGTCTCTTGACTGGGGACAGAACCATTTCTGTTAGTGGCTGCATTGCACAATTTTATTTCTTTGGCTCTCTGGCAGCTACAGAGAGTTATCTTCTTGCCATGATGTCTTATGACCGGTATTTAGCAATTTGCAAGCCCCTGCATTATGCAGTCCTTATGAACAGCAAACTTTGCCTTCAGCTAACTTCTGGTTCTTGGATAAGCGCTTTCTTGGCCAATTGCTTAGTGATATTTCTGGCTTCACAATTAACTTTTTGCAGCTCCAATGAAATTCACCACTTCTTTTGTGATTTCTCCCCGATTGTAAAACTCTCCTGCAGTGACACCAGCCTGATTGAACTTGTGACTTTCATCATGGCCTTTGTATTCACAGTGACTCCATTTCTGTTAACCCTGACGTCCTACGTGTGCATCATCTCCATTATCCTGAGAATCCCATCGTCCAGGGGGCAGGCAAGACATTTTCCACTTGCTCCTCTCACCTCACCGTGGTTATAATTTTCATGGAACCATAATTATTGTGTACATGCTACCAGACACCAATACACTGAGAGACCTGAACAAAGTGTTCTCAGTCTTCTACACAGTCCTGACGCCTCTGGTCAATCCCCTCATCTACAGCCTAAGAAACAAAGACGTTCACAAAGCCCTGAGGAGAAAGACAGCCAGTAATCTGAGAGTTGCAAGAGCTAAGACGATCTGATTTCATTCCGTTCGGTTCTGCTGAAATAGGCATCAACTGACATGCCTGAATAAGAGAGCGCATCAAATTCTGGGTAGCCTAAGGCTGGCCATTTGAATTCCCTTGGAGAGAGTGGTGGTGCACTGAGGTTACTAACAGCTACAGCTAAGGAGAGGAAGACCAGTCCAGGGGTTGAGGTGCTACCCTGCGTTCTGGTCTTTGCTTTCCCCAAGTGCCGTGTGGTCATGGATTCAGTCTCTCTCAGCCAGATTTTTAAAGTATTTAGGTGCACAAAGATGCAGGTAGGTCCCTAGGGCTAGACTAGAGTGCCTCTGCTTAAAAATAAGAGGATCTGAG